>NC_059131.1:12595000-12862500 GCF_020740605.2 Lemur catta | reverse complement strand
GTTTAATAAATACCTACTAAATTCATTAGTGTTTGGAAAAGAGATAAGAAACCAGTTAATGAGCCTCTGGAATCAGTGTTAAAATGGAGAAAAACATGATGGTCTGGATGGTCACTGGAGGAGCTCAGCACTGAATCCGGACTTCTATTGGGAGGGAGCAGAGAGGATGTGTGTGAGGAGGTGGGAGGAAGAGGAGTGGTCTGGGCAGAGCGAATTGTCTGTGCAATGACCAGAGACACAGAAAATATTTAGGAATTAAAGATTATTCTGCTGAATCAGAGAGTGAAAAGGGGATGGGTTGGGGTGGGCTGGTGAGGCGTGAAGCTGAGACCTGAGCAGGTGTCAATCCCACAAGGCCTTATAAGCACACGTCAGTGGTGAAATACTATCAAAGAGTTTTTAAATGGGCAGTAACATGATCCAATGTGCATTCTCAGAATTTCATTCTGCTGGGTACTTTGGAGGTCTGTTCTATACTTAAAAAGCAATAGCATCTTGATTATGAGACAAATCTATTAATATTTAACTTGAGTTAAATAATAGTTGTAGAACTCCTGGAGACTGTAAAATACTTACAAGTATATTTCTACATTTTATCATCATGACTAGAAAACTAGTGTGACTTTCCCATTTTACCAAAAAAGAAACTAAGACTCAGAAAAATAAAGTGGGGCCTTGGGACTGGCTCTTTCTCCATGCCACTCTCTCTATCAACTCTTTGGTTACCGACCTACTCTTCTGGGCCAGAGAGAAGGTTCTTGTGCTCACTTTGACAGCTTGTAACAGATGGTATAATATAAACATATAGGCCAGTTGCAGTTGACTGACATTGTGTGAATCTGAAAACCAAAAGACTTTCAGGGCATTTATGAAGGTCAAATGTAATAGTCAATGTGGAAAAGACTAGGTGTTCTTTTTTACTAAATATCTATCTATAATATTTATATAGAATGATCTCTAATAAAGTTATTTTAAAAACTTAAGTGAAAAATGTCAAAGTATGCATGCATTATGGTATTATTTCTGTGTATATTTCTGTATAAATATAGTCTATCCCGGAAAAGATATACTAAAAACAGGTAAAAGTGACTGCTCCTGGGAGGGGAGCTGGGGAAAGGAATGAGATTTCACTGTATACCATTTGTGCTGCTTCTATTTCTTACACTGTACATGCAAAACACCTCCAAAATAAAATTTTATTATGAAAAATAAAGATAGTTTAAGGAAAATAATAATTTTACACTAACCCAGAGGAAGTGTTTCAAATACAAACATAAGAGAAGGCAGGCAGGGTATCACGAGCACTTTTTCTGCAGTATCTTAAGGTTTCAGGAACTAGCTTTCTAACGCAGAGCAATGTTCTTTGAAATTATATAAATTTAAGGGAAAAAACACTTTTTCTGACTTGTAATTGCCATTTTATGTCACGTCATTCTAGGACAGTGCCTAGACACTCTAGTCCAAGGAGCTTTAGGCATTTCACCTTTTGTTCAACATCTACGAGGGGCCATCCCTGCCCAGTCACGTGAAAATGTACCATTTAAACAAATCAGCATTTGACCCTGAAACTCCATTGACTGAGTCCATCAAAACTGAATTTGAAGTAAGAAGGACAAAAAGAGGGCAGAAGCCAGTCTCCTTAATGCCCTAGGCCAGTGTTTTCAAAACTGTTTTCCATGGCATGAATAGCTGTTTCACAAGGAAAAAGAAACCCCAGTCGAGTGCATTTGAGAAATGCTATTTTTGCCTCTTCTTCTTTGGGACTCTTGCAAACTCTTGACTTGGAACATCTTTTTTGCTAGGAAGCCTTTTTAACATCTTGCAGGATACCATTATTACATGGACCACTGTTGGGGCAACATTGCCATAAGCCATGTAGTAGGTTATCACAGTAATGGCCACAATTGGTCAGGCTTCTGGATATACACTGCCTTGTGCATTCTTCTTCCACCTTCATTCAAAGTTGGGCTATGTGATGTGCTTTGGCCAGTGGATATCAGCAAAGAGAACAAGTGGACATTTGATAAAGGCCTGCACACTAGGGCTTGATGTCTGGGATCTCTTTCCAGTGATCCTCATGCTCTGAAGAAGTCTAGAGTGGAAGACCAAGTAGAGAGAAAGAACCCAGCCATCTCATCTGTCCAGGTGGGTCCAGACCCCAGCTGACCAGCCTGGTGAATGTCAGTTGCATGAGTGAGCCCAAGGGGACACAGGATTGTGACAAATAGTAAATCATTGCTGTTTGAAGCCATGAAGCTTTTGATGGTTTATTATGCAGCAACAGGTAACTGATACAGACAATTAAATGTCAAAAAATAGCAGTGGTCCAAGAATAAGGACATTGGAGCTCTATTCTGAACTCAATTCTTTGCCTCAGTTTCCTCATGTGTAGAAAAAAGGAGTCAGAACAGATAACAAGCCACTCAGCTCTAATGGTTTCCTTAATGCAAAAGAAATGTGTTCTATGTAAATGTTCAGTTATTTTGGCATCCATCTGACCCCAAACTGCAGCACTTGAGCTTAACATATATCTTGCAGGTGAAAAAAGGTAGCCACCTTTGAGAATAGGCAAGTGTGGCTCCCAGTCCCCTAGGCTAACTAAGCCCAGATGTGACAATTGCAGTATCTGAGTCTGCAGTGTGATTCTTTGCAAACTCAAAGGTGAGATTTTGGGCCGCAGGTCACAGACTCTTTGCCTCCTCACTTTTTTGGGCTCAAGGAGTCTGTCGGCAGCAGCACGACCCTGAGCGTGCTGAGCAGTGTTTGTGTTTACAGTGCATGGGACAGAAGAGCAACAAAAACCACTCCAATTCCCAGCCAAACTTTGTAGCTGTCTGGGAGGAAGAGGAGTGTGGGATCACACTCTGTTTATTTGTGGTTCTTTTAAGTGATGTCCAGAGACCTACATTTCATGCTTGTTTGAAAGTGTACGTAACCGGGGAAGCTGTTAAGCAGCAGTTGGCCTTCACTCCAGTTATTTACTTATTTAGTTATATGTCAGCATGCAGTTCATTGAATAATAATTCTTTTTGGTGCCCTAAGGTGACCAGCATTTGAGGGTATCCAAAGGAAATCTGCATCTCATATTTGTAAATATTTACCAGAACATTATATCTGGCTGCTTCCATTTCAATTATCACAAGATTTTTCCTTTGTTTGTTCAAAAACCCTTTCTTTGATTAGTAATATGACTTACAAAAGAAGAGGGATAAAAGGAAAAAAGAAAAAATATTCATTTCAGAGAGAGGAAAAAATACAAGCCATCCCATAAATTGAACCAAATTCCTTGAAAGTACTGAAAAATGTTCAGATTCTATTAATAAAAAGTAGGAACAAAGCAGCAATTCATAATCTTTGCTTCTCATCACAAATATCTAACCTAATGTAGAAAAGTTTAGTTTGTGAAAGAGAAATCAAATCATATCAAATAAAACACAAAATGCATTATTTTGGCTATTTTCAATAGCCATTCAATAGCTATTCATATCAAAAAAAATTGTACTTAAGGAAAAATAAAATTCTAAATGAAGGGAAAAGAAACAAGAAATCTAGATGAAGGTAGCACCTCAAAGAAATGCTACCTTTGTCACTTTTCTTAGATGACTGACAACTGCAATCTACAAGCAACATTTTCTAACTTGCACTTGTTCCAAAAGTGCACAGGCAGGCAAAGTCCCTCCAACTCCTGCTGCATTACCCACAAGCATTTCACTCAAAGACAAGGCATTTTCCTGTGGCTTCCCAAAGTTTTTCTGTGCAATGCAGGAAGCCACAGGGATGATGGTTTTGCACCTTGGATATAGCTGGAAATGGCTGGATTAAGATCTGTCCTCTTAGTTATCTCTCCCATTCACCCTTGTGTGCTGTAATTGGCGGAAAAGGGGAGCAAAAAGAGAAGCCGAATTATGGCTAACACTCCTCTTTTCTGTCTGCAGGAGTTACACCTAGGACCTAGAACTACTTCCTTCTGGCTCCCAGGAAAATGCCCAGTGAAGGCAGAGCTGCGGAACCACCTTGAAGGATCTGGGAAGGTGCGGTCACTTCCTTGGCCACATGTTTTATAACCATCACTAACAATCAGTCTTCAAAGATGAAAGTTTATTTGGAAACTCAGTCAGCATGTTAACTGTGGTTGAAAGCGAATGGCTCCCTCATCTCTCATTCTGGCCAGAGATTTACACCCCTTCCAAGCTAGCCCTCGGTCTTATTTATGTAACTGCACTGGAGAGTGGCTTGAGGTTGCCTCTTACAATAACAAGTCTATTTGTGCCTACAGGGCTGGACCCAGGCAGTTAAAGCAACTCAGATCAAAACAGGTACCAAGAAAGTAGGAACAGGCAGGTTTGAGAGGAGTTACCAAGACTATCTCCCCTCTAAATAAGACAGCTCGATTCTGATTCTAATCGCTCAGAATTCAGAGCTATTTATAGTCCTAAGGGATATGCACATAATCTGGGTTCTCAATTGTTTCAGGAACTAAGGTCCCTAAAATGTGGACACAACCTTCATATTAATACAAAGCACCTACTGTTAGTGACACAACACACAGACAGACATGTTTTTTCTGCTGTTGCTGCTTATCCTGACAGAAACAGGCATTATAAATACACTTGGGTGTCAGTTTTTATTCAAAGAAACCCCTCCCCTAATACCAGATGTTGCACTGTAATACACACACACACACCCCTTCATATATATGATATGTATTAATACATTTTAATAACATAAATAGTTATCAACTATTATTCTTTTTCCTTATCAACATTTTTACCTTTCATAAACCCACCTGGAATTTATAAGGAGAGTAATTAGTGCTGTGCACAAATTTACAAGGGAGCTTACTTAGACGCAGTATCCTTGGTTTGTTCTCAATTAAAATGTCAAATGCTAAGTAAATTGACATCTCAGAGAGGCGTATGAACCATATTTCAATTTCAGCTAGATTAACAATACCATCCCTTTCTATAAAAGTAAGGTTACAAAAACTTTCTTTTTCCACAAGCTGTTAAATGGCGCCCCCTTCTTGTCAGTAGTGAATTTGGTCAAGGAGGAAAAAAATCATACTGCCTTTTAGCATTTCCAACTGTTAGAGTTTGAAATGGATCCTGTAGAGATAATCTCGAGCAGATCCTTCATCAGACATGTAAAATGGATTCAGATTCAGAGTGGGGAAGGGTCTTATCAACTCAGTTAATCATTCAAAAATATTTTTGAGCAGGCACCGTGGTAGTCACTGGGGATAGATAAGGGTCTTAACCCTGAAGGAACTGGAAATGTCATGGAGATCGTGACACCGAAATGCACCAATTATTGCAATACAGGCTAAGAGATGTGCATAAGGTGCTCTTACAGAAATAATGTTTGCCAGAGTAGTTTGATGAGAGGCGCTCAAACAAATAGACAAGTCACTAACATTTAACTAGATGGTTAAATGTTGACCAGGTAAAAGGTAGAAAGAGAATGAATTCTGGACAACGAACATGGAATTTCAAATTCTTACAAGTTTTAAAAAACAATGTGAGAATGAGGATCAAGTACTTCGAGGTGGCAGCTGAGTAAGATCTGTGAGTGCAAGTAAAAGGAGGAGGAGCTGGGGCCGTAGATGGAAGACTGAAGAGTTTAGTCTTGTCCTAAGGCGATAAGCAGACCAAAAAAAGTTGTTAAACAGTGGAATATGCATTGTTATATTTCAGTGCTGCCCTCTTGTTCCAGTCCATAGCAGGTCAGTTAAACATCTTTCCAGCAAGCTTGACATGGTGCCAATTTATGCTAAGCCTGGCGGTACAGAGGAGAGCTTCGGAAGCTCTACATAGTCGCAATGTGAAAGTATTATAAACCCACAGCAAGAACAAGGCGGAGGGCAGGGTTCGACCTATTGTTATGTTGAGGCTTTGTAAAGAAATAGTGAAATGACTATACATGCCATCTGTTGTGTAAGAAAGAAAAGGAAATAAGAAAATACACATAAGTCTGATTTTTTTGGCATAAAGAAACCTAAGAAGGATTAAATTAATGTTGGTCACATTCAAGGAGCAGGAATGTAGGGGTGACAGTCCTCTGAGGATATAATTTCGTAGTTTGGACTTTGGGAAGCATAGTACTGTTGCATATATTCAAAAATAAAATTAACAAAAATGGTAGGGAAAACCTTGAATTAAATGCAAAAGAAACAAATCCAACTGTATTTAAAATGAATAAAATAATCATTCTGAAGAAAAGAAAAATAGTGCAAGTGACTATATAACTTCAGTCTAGAGGAAATGTAATGAAAAACAAAACAAATCTTGAAGTCTGCTGAATATTTGTTTTTATAATAGTTTGGGTTTAGCAATTCTAAAACTAATTTTTGTATTGTAGACTTGAGTAAATGAGTAAATGTGTTGATGTATTTGGGAGCCAAGATTCTCACTGTGGAGGAAGGAAGCTGGAAATATAGTGATGGAGGAAAAATGATACCAAAGGCATTATTGGAACAATTCTCAAAATAAAATATGCGATGTAGATTCAATAAAAATTTGTTTTAATTACACATTTCTTAAATTTGATAACTGTGCTGTGATTACATAGAGAATAACATTTTTCTCAGAAAATACATATGAAAGTCTTAAGGGGTAAAGAACTATGACATACATAAATCATTCTCAAATGATTCAGAAAAATTACAAAATATACACATACTTGAGTGCGCCTGCACATGCATGTGCACATACACACATATATAAAAAATGATTGTGTTAAAACAAGTGTGGTGAAATGTTAAATACTAGTGAATCTTGGTAAATGGTATACAGGAGTTTTCAGTACTATTTTTGCAAATTTTCTGTTAGCTTGAAGTTATTTCAAAATAGAAAGTTAAAAATAAACAGATCCATAGAAGATATATGACCAAGTTTCATCTAATGATGTGAGCAAAATGTGCCAGAGTCATTTTGATTAACCATGTAGCAACAGGCTAGACAAGTCCAAGTGGCACTTGAGCACTGATGTGTGCATACATTTAGAGCCACTTCTATGAAAGCACATAACAAAAATTCTATGTACCTCAATTAAACCCCGTAAGGATCCCCCAAGTTAGAGACCTGGTCTTGATAACTGTAGGGTCACACTCCAAGAAGGGCCTTGGTGACATCACAAGCAACCCAGACATCCTGAAGGGATCTGAGAAAAGCCCCCCAAAATGCCATAGGACAGGTGATCCCTAGACAGCATGCTCTTAGATGAGTTACGCCCTTCAGAATGAATTCTCCTCCTCCATGGTCATCAGACACTACCTGAATGAATGACCTGTGAGACAGTAGAGAATGAGGAAAAACAAGGGAGTGGTGCTATAGCTTTGCAGGCCCTATTCACTGAAGAAATTATTTAAAAAACTCCTTTAAAGAGGCCATCCCATAAGCCAGATAGAGTTCTGAGCTTAGAATTCAAGCCCATTAGAAGTTTTATGACTAGCCAGTCATGGTAGCTCGTGCCTGTAGGCCCAGCTAGTCAGGAAGCTGAGGCAGGAGGATCGCTTGAAAGACCTTGTCTCTCTCTTTTAAGAAAAGGAAAAGTGTTACAACCGATGCATCACTAATATGGTATGCATTGAATCCTAATATTATTGCTAGATGGTTTACTTTCATACAGTACTTTGCAATTTGCAGAGTGCTCTCAGACATACTATCTTTACAGCAAAAATACTGTCAACAATAACAATAAGTTACTTATGAAGCACTTGCCCTGTAGGAATCACTCTATTAAGTGCTTTGTACATGTCCTATTTAATCATTAAGATAGCTCTGTGAAGTAATTATTATTCTCATTTTACATGAAGTTTAGGTAGGTTGAGTAACTTGCCTTACATCACATAGAGTAAGTGGCAGAGCTAGGATCTGAACACAAGACTGACATGAAAATCTAAGCTCTTGATCACAGTGTTCCCTATATTGGCCTTGGAAATATCATTCACATTATCAAAATAAAGAAATTGAGGCCCTGAGATGTTAAAGGATACATAAAGGTTGGAATAGCCTAGTCCAGGTCATTTGACTCTAAATTTGGCATCATTCCCATCTTGGTGCAACAAGGATTATATAAAACAATGGATAGAAAGTTCTCAGTAAATTGTGAAATTTGTGAATACATGAGGATTAGACACCATTGCCTTTATAAACTTCCTTAGTGTATCATGACAGCAAGCAGCAGCTGGAATTTAGAGGGAAGATATGCCATTTTGAAATTCAGTTTGGCAATTTCTTATAATGCTAAACAGCCACTTATCATTTGACCTGGCAATCCCATTCCTAGGTATTTACCCAAAATAAATGAAAATATTGGTTCACATAAAAATCTGGATAGGAAAGTTTACTACAAAGTTTACGGATAGCAAAGTTTATTCATAATTGCCTGAAACTAGAAACAACCCAAATGTCCTTCATCTGGTGAATGGATAAATAAACTGGAATATCCATTCACTGTAATAGTATTCCACAATAAAATGAAAGGAATTACTGATGCATGTTACAGCATGGATGAGTCAGAAATGCATTATTCCAAATGAAAGAAGCCACCTTCAAAAAGCCACATACTGTATGATTCCCTATGTATGATATTCTAGAAAAAGCAAAACATAAGGACATAGAGCAGTGGCAGCCTGGGGTTGGCTGTGGACAAAGTATAATGGCTAGGAAGAAGCAAGAAGTAAACTTTTCAGGTGATGTAAGTATTTACTTCAGTGTTTTAGCAGTTACATGTCTGCATATATTTATTAAAAATCATAGGACTTTACTCAGAAAAGGGAGAAGTTTTACTGGATAGAAATTATACTCCAATAAACCTGACTTAATGTTTTTTATAAAAAGGAAACTGAGACTCTCCAAGAGTTGGCCAAATGGGTTAATGGGCACACTTGGCATTCCCATGGCTTGCTGGGAACACCTTTCAAGAAGAGATGGTGCATCAGGGTTTCCCCAGGCAATCCATGTACACTGAAATCTTTCATGGATGCATCTCCACGTAAGATTTTTGATATCCCAAGGCCTACTTTGATTTCTTGAATTTTTTTGCATAATTTAGCATTATTAAAAATGGAGTCTATGCTGAGTCACTCACCTGGAGTGGGCCTGAGGATAGCTCACCTGCTCTGTTCTCTCTTCTGAGACCTAATTCTCTGCCTCCTCCTATCTGGAGCTCCCTGTCGTCTCTCTTCAACTCCTCCTCATTTTCAAGGCCCTGCTTAGCTCTGCCTCCCTGACTACCTCAGTGCACATGAATCTATAAATCATTCTAGCTCCAACTGTTTACTCTTCTATTGGTTTTTACTATATGCTATTGTTTGTGACTGCTGACAGCCTCTGACTCTCAAATACAGACACAGTGTGGTAGACCTTACTAGCAGCTACCGATCTCAATTTGTCTTCTTATTTTTGAATAGAAGATAGACTTCACTTCCAAGGTAACTTTGCAGTTAAGTGGAGGCATGTGACAGTGTCCAAGGGACCGTGAGAATTGACATATGTTACTTCTAGGACAAAGCTTAAAGGAGCAAACATGAAATATCAGTGCACTTGTTTTTCCTGATTCTGCAAGTGTGGAAGTCTCACGTTGATATGGTAAAGACCGTAATATTCTGGACTGTGGAGGTGCCATACAGATGACAGCTCCTGCAGAGTTATGTGGATCTTTTGTGAACTTTGGAGACAAAACAAACTTTCCTGTGATAAGCTGTTGAAACTTGCAGGTTGTTTGTTACCACAGTATAACCTAGGCTATCCTGACTAATGCAAGTAGATAGCAAAGAAACACAGATAGTAGATTAGAATCCAGGCCCATGGAAACTAACCATAGAAAGGGATAAGTAAGCATCTCTTCAACTCCAGAGTTTTAACACATTGCCTGAAACATGCTACAAAGATTCTCAATAAATGCCTATTAAACTTATAGCCCAATATTTTAAGTCTTTCTTGGTTTAAGACCCCCAAAACCTCAGAATGACTCCTTATAAGTCATGTAGTCCACCTCTTCATTTTGAAGGTGAGAAAACTGAAGCTTTGAGACAGGTAAATATTTGGCCAACTTGTTTTGTCCACACAGCTAGTCAGTGCCAAGAAAATACCTATCTCTGAATCTAGTAGTTTTTCCACAACACATGACTCTCAATAGCAACAGATTATAATAATTTGAGATCCTTATTACTTTAGCTTTTTATTCTCTTTCTCCTGAAATAATGAAACCATACCTGCTAGGAACATAGTTCAGAAATCAAGTGTTCTTTATGCTTTTATTTTCTTTCACACATATTAGATATTTTCAGACCTACTTAGTGCCCCTTTACTCAAGAGAGATGCTAGAAGAACTCCTCATTATATATACCTTGATTGAAAACCAAGTCATGTTAAATGCACCCTAAAAAAAAGGGAAAAAGAAACACATACACACAGTATGTCTCTATCTAAAATAGATATTTTATTATGTTTTATTTTAGGAAGGCTGGGATTTAGGCATCCAAATAAATAAAAATAAAAATGAGCTTCAACGGAAAGAAAACAAGATTTTAAGTAAGAAAATGGGGATTGGAATATAATTCTGCTGATCCTATATATGTGGTTTTGAACATTCCAATTCACTCCTCTGAAAAATGGACATAATATCATCTTATCTACTTCCTTCACAGATTTTTTGTGAGATACAAATAAAATTTTAATATAATCAATATCATTTAAAATAAACACCTTCAAAAGAAAAAAACATGTTTAATTATCTCTTAATAAAAGCAAATATTTCACTTAAGTCAACAGATAAATTTTCTTCATAGTAGAATTTTGCATTATCTCAAGATTGCTGCATTGCTCATTGTTCATCTCAGAGAAAAAAAAGCATTTTTAATCCATTTACCCATCAGTGCACTAACTTCTAGGCCATATACTCTGAAGTTTGAGCTATCTTCAACTCCTCACCCCGATCATGGGGTTTGAAGTTCTTACTTCTCATCCAGGTATTGCCTACACTCCTGACCCTGCTCCTTCACTTGAAAACCATATGAGTTTTCATCAATTAATACAGGAAATCAGGTGGGATTGCTCTTGCTGTGGACAGAACTCTGGGGGCCGGGGAGGGCGCTGGGCAGGTTGGGAAAGATGTGAAGGAAATGTCGGAGTGTTGGGTGAATGGATGTTGATAGCACTGTAGGTGGGAAAGTGGGTCTGGATAATGTCCACAATATCTCCATGCTCCTGACATTGCTGGACTTATTCCTGTGTCACTTGGTGGGAAACTATTTTTTGTTAGGCTCACCCTTCTTCATTCAGCGAATGACTTTTCTGAAGCCTTTCGAACTGCGGTTGCTGGCTCCAGGATTCTGCCAGCACCGCGGCCCTCAGTAGCTACTTTTCCACCATTCCGGAGCTCCCAATTAAGTTGCAGTCAAGGCTCTCATAGCATAAATTAGGAACAGAAAAACCAGTTTTAACTCGTGGCTCTGAAAAACAATCAGTAGAGCCATGAGGCCTGCTTTGGCAGAGGCTCTGTCTCAGCCAGGGAAACACGACGGCCCAGCCAATCCGTCAGCTGCAGGTTTTCTAGCCCACGGAAGCAGACCCACTGGTAAGCACATGGCTGCCGGTTTTGAGTGGCTCTGCCTCCAACCCTATAGCAGCATCCTTGTTGTGTTTTGGCAAACTCAGAAGAGTAGTGAGAGATGGCTGTTAGCGTTCTCTAATAGGGAGGCTGACTGCTTTCCTGCCAGATTTACTGTTCCCGGGGTCTGCGGGGCACCCAGCTTGCATTCTGGCAAGTCAAGGGATGGCTTTGTGTTACTATTTGGAAACTTCTTATTATGTTCTGATGCAAAGGGTATGGGGGAGTGACTCCTTGGGATAATCCATCCTCTAAGTTTTAAGGGAGACACTGACCTTTCCTATCCCCTTCTGTGCATGCATAAAAATACAGCATGTCTCAGTCTGACATGGCCCATCAGTCATAAAAAGTGATCCCCAAATCAGCAGTGGGGGTGGGGCAGGGCAGTGGCAGTAAAGCAGCGTTTCCTCCTCCTCCTCTCTGGCCTGTGCTCTGAGCTGCACACAAAGCCACAGCTCCATTTTCCTTTCTTGGCCCTGGGCCCCTGCTTTCCGGCACTCTGTTTCAAAAACATCACAAGCCATGCAGGTGGTTTTTGTTGCACCACAGCTCGTATTCTTGACAGATCCTACATCTGCACATTAATACTCCTTGATGCCTCCAGCCTGAAACTTTCCCAGACACACTGGCCTAAGAGCCTCAGAAGCAATACATGAGGGGGACTCACTACACAGGAATTCCTTACTGGGTCTGAGGGTTGGGGGTCATGGTGTTGTAAACAAGAGAAGCTTCCTGGTCGTTTGGCTCTGAACTTCAAGGCATAGAAAGTCACCCTCCTTCAGAACAATGAGTGTTTTAGGCAGGTGACTGGGGCAACTCCAAGTTACTGTAATCATGAGTTATCACCATTGCCACAATTGCAATCACAAGATTAATGTTTATTGAGTGAATTTATGAATAACAATAATAATAATAGTTAACATTTATTGGGTCCTTCCCATTTATAAGGCACTGGTCTAAATTCAACAACATCTCTAATGCTCAAAACCATCATACAAGGCAGGTACTTTACAGATGAGAAAACCAACTAACCATATAAATAAATGGTCTGACCTAGGCCACACATTTGGCTTAATGGCAGAGCAAAGAACTGAACCTAGGTTATGGGCTCTCAAGCCCAAGCCCATGCTAGCTAATTCCATAATCATGCTGAGTTAAAAAAAAAAGAAAAAAAAAAAAAGGAGTGACAAAGAGACCAAGGACCTTGAGACCCTGAAAATAAACTGCCAAGGATTTGATTTCTATACTGGGGTATGTCTTCCAAGAAGCCATTGGAATGCTTCACTGGGCAGAAGAAACACTTTTCCCATTTTACTAGCATGTAGTGAGAAAGAATGGGGTGCAGTGGTTTGGACTAAGAGACAAAAAGCTTTCCAGATTTAACAAGAAATAAAGAGTAGGAAAAAATAAAAAGATTCATCTCCCAGGAAGGCTGGAAAGAAGAGAACAGCATCATCCCTGAGGATAAGAGATAGATGAGTAGAATGACTCTCAATAAATCAGAGATTTTGGAGATGGCAGCCAATAAAAAGAAACACTATAGAAGTATCCCCTGAGTGTCCATTCCCTCCCTTTCTTCTCAAATGACATGAATTGTGAGCAGCACCGCAGTCAAATCTACAATGACTCCAAAATGTTGTTTCTTTAAATCTAGAATTTTTATTTGGGGTATCACCCTGAGAAATTTGGTACTTTTAAAAATTTGTCAGGAGCGAGGAAGGGGGAGAAGTCCAGGAAGTATGGTGGGTCAACACAGGGTTTGAGCCATCCACTGGGAACTGAGGTCAAGCTGAGAAGACCGGGAGGGGCGGGAGGGGCAGGAGGGGCCCAGGCAATGGAGAAAAGTGACCGAGGGCCCAGCCAGAGGCTTCTTGAGTGGGCTGGAGAGCTGCCATGTCAAAGCACATGACTAACCCATGACTTACCCAGTGCCTTAAAGGTCCACCCTTGGAATGATGAAGAATCATGCTGACCTGACCACAATCCCTTTGCTGGGCTTCATCTCCTGCTCTGAGGAGGGCCCCCACCATTCTCCCAGTATGAACAATGTTGGTGGGTCTCAACCACAGGGACAGCTCTGGGAATATTCTCAAAACACACATCTTCAATCTCTTCCACTTAATGATCTAGTTTTGATTCCATCTACTGTTTTGGTGGATGGCTGAGAGTAGGAAGCAGAGGGAGGTTTGATTCTGGGGAGTATAACATTCTGAAACACATAGTCATCAAACTGCATTTGTTTTCTATGCAATGGGATTTGTAGGTGCCTAAATACAAAAAGGAGCAAGCTGTCTCAAGCCAATTGTTAGATAAATTCAAGATTCCTGTTTATTTCCTTCCACTTTTTAACACAAAGATCAGTCATAATGTTAGTGTGAATGTTAGTCACTTGAATGTCTTTTGGGGACACACAATGAAAAGCTGCTATGTGCAGAGAAGAAGGTATAAACTATGCAGGGAATGTGCATCAAAACAAATTTAAGACACTGCACCTATACTACTGGGAATTGCAATCCAGTTGAAAACAGACTTGATTTCGCCACCTTGTGTTCCTGTGATAACCAGAAACACAAAGGCCTCTGAGGTGGCCAAAAATGAGCAGAAGGTGTCTCCGTGTTCTCAACACACAATTAAACTCCCTCACCTGCCCTCTTTGGCCTTCACAAGTACTTTAGTTTGTTCAGGCTGCTGTAATAAGACACCATATACTGGGTGGTATGTAAACAACAGATATTTATTTCTCACAGTTCTGGAGGCTGGAAGTCTAAGGTCGGAGCACCTGGCTGATTCAAGGTCTAGTCAGTGCCTGCTTTCTAGATGGCCATCTTTTGGCTATAATCCCCTATGGCAGAGGGATGAGTGATATCTTGGACCTAATTATAAGGGTACTAATCTCATTCATGAGGGCTCCATCCTCCTGATCTGATCAAGTCCCAAAGGCCCCATCTCTTATACCATTACCGTGGGGTTAGAATTTCAACATGTAAACTTGCAGGGGACATAAACATTCAGACCATAGCAACAAGGCCTCTGAAAGAAAACAAGAAAGAAGATAAATGTGTCCAACTTCCATAACACAAGGAGTTTTGCAACCCTAGATACCTTGAGATGCTTTCATAAAAAATGTATAGGCTTCAGGTGACAGGATAAAATGGTCAGGGTGTGTTCCAGGTGGGCAGTCTAACAGAAGACCCCTGCATCAAGCTAGAATCTCAGTGGGCTATACCCTTTCTAGAAGGTTGAATGAGAAATAAATTCACCAACTCACTGCTAAAAATAGAAGAAGAGGGAAACTTTCCAGTCTCTGCATTGGCACCAGTGGAGGGAAAAAAATCCATCTTGAGATTTTATAACCACCACAGACCTTTCACAGGTTTGCCATCCAAATTTATGCCACCTGTGAGGTCTGAAACATCTCAAATGGACAATTTAATTTAAAGTGGTCCTAGGCCAATGGTGCCCCCAGGAAGCTGGCAGAAGCAAAGGCAAGTCATTTGTGGGGGAATACTAATTCAACCCAGGCCTCAGAGAATTCCCACAGATAAAGTTCCAAGGAAAATGAGCAACTCACTGGAAAAAAAAGAAAAACTCTCAGAAACAAGGCATCTTGAATGAAATACAGGAAAATCAGCTTCCTAAATATGTCAAATATTGTCATTACCAGAGAATACACAACTTTATTTACTTTGTTTGAAAAGAAGCAGAAAAATGTGAAAAAAATAAATGTCATTTTAAAATTGTAAGAGTATTTTTAAAGAAACAAATAAAATATTAGAAATAAAAAACTATAATTAAAATTAAAAGCATACTGGATAGGTTAAATAGAAGATTAAAGTAGACAACCTTGAGTAGCCTAGAATATAGGTAAGATATATAGCCTAGAATAAGGTAAGATAATATCAGAAATGCAACTCAGAAAGACAAAAAGATAGAAAATATGAAAAATAAATTAGCAGCCAGGGTGTAGAGTGGGGAGAGCCAACAATTGTCTAATGGCAGTTGTAGAAGGAGATAATAAACAAGAATGAGCCAATATTTAATGACATTATGTTTGAGGATTTTCCAGACCCACTGAAGGACATCAGTTCTCAGATCCAAGAAGCCCGGTTTATTCCAAAAAGAATAAATAAAAAATAAACTTCACATAAGGACATATCATAGCAAAACCATGAACATCAAAGAAAAATAGTCCTTCAAGCAAGTAGAGTGAAAGGAGAGATCACCTGAATATCAGTTAGAGAGACGACTCATTTCACATTTGTGTATATGGAGATAGGAAGACAATGCAATGCCCCTGGAATATTATGGCTAATGAAAGTATTTTTTCAAGAATGAGGGTGAAATAAAGATATTTTTCTGCAAAATGAAAAATGAAGTTTACCACCCACATATCTGCACTCAAGGAAATTCTAAAATAAATAAAATGAGTTGCAAGAAGGAATGGTGAGCAAGCAAATTATTAATGAGTTAATCTAAACAGATACTGACTATCTTAAGGTAACCATGTTTAATTTGTGAGAAAATAGAGCTAAAACACAGGACAATGTTAAGATATAACTTGAAAGATGGGCTAAAACAACATAATTGAAGGCCTTGCTACTCAAAGGATGTACCAACAGCATTGGCATCACCCAGGAGTTTTTAGAAATGCAGAATCTTAGGGCCCACCCAGACCTGCTGAATGAGAATTGACACTGTCATACCATCCCCAGAATATTTTAATGTACAATAAAGTTTGAGAATTTAAAGTTTGAAGCTTTGTTAACTATGGATGTTCAATAACTACAGTAGTCACGGAAAGCACATAGAGCATAACTTACAAATAGTAGAGAGAAAAATGACGGGAATGAGGTGGGAAAAAACCCTGAATCAATCTGTATAAGTCAATATAGGCTGGTTACTCATTCCAAAAAATCTTCTTGTATTACAGGCTGAAAACAACAAAGAGTAATTTCTCACTCATGCTGCACATCCTTTGTGGGTTGAAAGGGGAACCCAGGGACCACACCTACATAATTCCTTATATATTTGGGTTTAAATCAATAATCTGACGAAGTGTGTCCTTATTATTTCTTCTAGCATGGATCTGTTCACAAATATTATCTTTTTTATTTTATGAAATGTCATTATTTTGCCTTCATTTTGGAAGTATATTTATCTGGATATAGAATTCTAGATTTTCATTTATCTTCTTTAACTGTTTTAATGATGTCAAGTCATTATTTTCAAGTTTGCATCATTTCTAAGTTAGCTGTTAGTCTTACTGTTGTTCATTTGAAGGTTAAGTGTTTTTGTTTTTTGGACATTTTTGAGATTTTCTCTTGTATTTTGTTTTCAGCAGTCTTACTATTCTGTGCTTGGGCTTTTGTGTTTATTAGTTAACTTATTTATCTTATTTATGGTTTGCAATTATTCTTGCATTGCACATCTTGATGGCTTTTATCAGTTTGGAGTAATTCTCGACCAGTATGTCTTCAAGTGTTTCTCCCATATTTCCTTTGCTACTTCTTCTAGGACTCCAATGTACAATACGTCAGATCTTTTCACCATAACCCATATGGCTTTTATGCAGTTTCATGTACAGTAGATCTTTTTTTCCTCTGTGTACAGAGTGTGGATATTTGATAGTAACTTATCTGTCTTATGCTCTCTTCTGCTCTGGTTAATCTGCTATTAAGCTTATATATTAAGTTTTAATTTTTAATTTTCATAAGATTATTTTATATATACTAGTTCTCCAGTGAAATTCTTACTCTTGACATGTATTTTTTGAGCATAGTAATCATAGTTGTTTTACATATGTCAGATAATAAATGAATCACCTGTTGATCTCATTCTATTATTTGTTCCTGTTTCTCGATTTTTGTTTAACATCAGATATTATAAATGAGAAAAAGATGTAAGATAATTCAAAGTTTTTCTGATTCATCTTCCTCCAATGAGGGGGTAGCTTTTTTTTCTGGGAGGCATTTAAAGTAAGTACAGATTACCATAACCCAACCTGGGATTGAACTGATTGCAAACTCAATTCCACCCTTTTGTGAGGCTGGTCTCAAGTTTGCCTTTATTCCCAGTGTGTATGTCTGCAGTAGTCATAAGTAGAAGTATGGGGCTCATCTCTTTGGTAGAGCCTGAATCTAATTTTTATCTACTCAGGTTCCATGAGATTCCCAAATGCTCTGCTCAATTAGCTACCACTTTCCAATTAATTTTTTATGTTCTTTTCCCAATATCAAGAACAACAAATGTATTGAGTGAAAAAGCAATGGAAAGTTTTTGGTTCACCTTAGTGTACTTACCCTTTTGTCTGGGTTCTGGGACCCTTTAGTCCTGGCTGCCTTAGTAGCTCTCCAGTTGCCTACATGGATATTTCCCCACATTTTTTTAAATATTCCTGGAAGGAATGCTGGTCTGAAACAAGCTATTTTATCATTATTGGAAACAGAATTTCAAATTCCATCTTTGAATTGAGAATTTCATAAGCACTCGATTATGAGAGGGGAAGAGGAAAATAAAATTTTATTTTGTACATAAAAGCATGGAACATTTAGGGCCCCTGCATTTTTTAAAAGAATAAGTAAATGAAGAAAGAAATCTAGAAAAATTATAAAGAAAAAAAAAGTGAAATAATATGGTGTAGTAGGCACTTTTCTATTTCCTATGCATGTATCATTTCATTTATTCCTCACAGTAACGCTGTGAGGGAGACACTATTGTTACCCTCATCCAATGATGAGAAAAGTAAGGCACAGAGACATGCACAGTAGAGTCTGCAAGCTGAACAGCAGCACTGCATTGCTTCTCAGTGCCAGAGATATAAGAAATTAGCATGACCAGAAAAATAAGGAAACCTAGAAGAAATTAAGGCAATGTATTAAACACTGACACTAGGAAAAATATTCTTTAGAGGACAAAATTTTAGTGACCAAAAAAAATCATGTTTCTTTTTCTATCCATCCAATAATGCTATTTGATTCTACCATTAAAATATTTAAATAATCATAATATTGCAGAGTCTGTTAGATTTCAGATTTTAGAATCAACCTCTAGGTGAGAACATATAATTGTCACAGAACTGAATATAACATTTGTTCAGTGTTTTCTGGCTCTCAGACACAGAGCTCAGCACTTTATGTGGATTGACCAATTTAGTCTTCACAGCAACCTGTGAGGGAGGCACCATTATTATCCCCAATGACAGGTGAGGAATTTGAAGTTTAGACAGGTAAAGTATCTTTTCATGATTACGTAGAGAATAAGTAAATAAATGATGGAGTGGAGTTTGAACCCTATGAGCCTACTTTTGACAAGACTCCCTCCCGCAAAAGAAGCAAAAACAATAAAATGCTCAATAAAAATGAGAAGGGAAAAAGTGAGGCGGGAGCTAGTTAAGTGTGCTGTGCTCCGCATCTTTTATGGAAAAGAATCAATAGATAATTGTTTAACATTGGTACTTTAAGAAGTATTAATAGAAATAGAAGCATATCATTTAAAATTATAATGATAACCAGAGAAAATAAAAACAGAAATTATTTAAAAGTTGTTGCTTCTGGAGTATGGGATGAGGAAAGAGAGAAAAATGGGGAAAAGGCTTTATCTTTCCATTTTGTATCTTTTGGAATTGTTCCAATTGCATGGATGCATTACAAATAGAAGCTTAGCTACATATAACAATATGAATTAAACTATATAATGTGGAGGGATAGTTATATTCCACTTAGAGCATATGTTCTTGATTGTTCTTGGCCACATGGCAAACAATAATAGCCCACCCCCTGGGGAAAGCCTGTGGGACTTGGCTGGTGCCATCTCATGAAGGGGCTCCATAAGTCTCCCTAATTTTAGTCCAGTGTTAAAAAGCCCACATTCCCCGAGAAATAAGCCACATTGAACCATACCTGCTTTATCCATTATAAAGGTTATATTTGGGCCTGGAAATTTTCACTTTTTTTGTTCTTATTTTTGATTGGTTAAGAACTTGGGTGGAAAAGAGGTGTGCTTTTCATATGGGCCCCCAGGCACAGTCTAACAAATTTAACAAGAAACATAATTAAGCACAAAGGTGAAAGAGAGGAACAAGCACTGAATTATTTTACAAATCCTTGGCGTATCTAAAGTATTGCAGGATTCTCAGAACCATCTGACACATTTCTTAGACTCAAATACAGCACTTTTAGAAGTGGACGCAAATTTGGGATTTAAAAAATCGTCAAGCTTGTATTTCTATCTTTTTTAGTCACCTCATATTTCTTGATTTAAATGTGATTGGATAAAATGAGTTTTATGCAGAGTTTAATCTTCGCAAGTGAAGGTCGCAGGATTACTGAACCAAATCCTGTTTCTGGAGAGCACTTATAAAAAGATGACAATTCTCTTGAGAAGCTTGCTGGGTTTGCAAGGCTCAGTCATACCTTCCTTCATGCTTTCTCCTGTCACAGAAGCAAATCTTTCTTGTTTTCATGGCTATTTTCCCAGGGGAAAATAAGAAAGAAACTACCTTGGAATCCCATAGTTCCCAGAGCAAGGAGAACCTGGAGCTCCTGTTGTTTTTCTTGAACATATACTCTTCTTTCTGTATTTTCTACTCATTTGCCAAGGTGCTAAGAAGTGGTAAAACTGGGATGGGCCAATTCCAAGCAACCTGACCTGACAACCCAGAACCTACTCTCAGGACATGCATTTTACCCAACAGCTGTTTCTGCTTCACTCTAATTTGTTCAGGATTTGGTTGGGACCCTAGAGTTCACCTTTTGCAAAATATTTGTTAATTTTTGTTTTTAGCTGAGAAAATACCTTTTTCCCCTCCCCAAATGAGAACAATTTGCTCTGGGATTGAAGATGGATTTGTATTATAGTTGCAGTGGAGATTTGTTCAATTGCTTCATAGCCACATACCCAACAGTCACTAATTCCTTTTAACAAGAAAATGGTAAACAGGTGGAGCTGAAATCATAGATAAATAAAGAGTCCTCTCCAATTCATTCAGCTGGGCCTTTGTAAAAGGAATTTCACCCAGCTGGTGGTGCACAAGCTTAAACACATGGAGTGTTTTTTTCTTAAAACCAGCATTGGAAATGGTAGACATGATAACATCCTCATGAAATCCACTCAGTAGACAGGATTCCCAAACAATGAGCATCATTTTGCTAATTGCCAAAACTCCTTTCCAGATACTATCATCCTCATTTAGAAACTAATTCTCTTTTGAAAATTTTTTTTCTGGCTTCGTTGAGGTATGTCGACTAATAAAAATTGTATATATTTAAGGTATACAACCTGATGTTTTGATATACGTATACACTGTGAAATGATTATCATAATCAAGCTAATTAACATATTTATCAGGTCACAAAGTTCCCATGTTAGTGTGTGTTTGGTGAGAATACTTGAGATCTGCTCTGTAGGTAAATTTCAAGTATACAACACATTATTATTAACTATAGTCACTCTGCTATACGTTCGGTCTCCAGAACTTACTCATCTTATAACTGAAAGTTTGTACCCTTTGACCAATCTCTCTGCTTTTCCTCCTCTCCTCAGCCCCTGGTAACCACTGTCCTACTCTATGTTACTATTATATAAATTCAACATTTTTAAAGTAGATATTCCACATATAAGTCAGATCATGCAGTATTTGTCTATCTGTGTCTGGCTTATTTCAAATAGCATAACATTTTCCAGGGGTTCATCCATGTTGTTACAAATGGCAGAGTTTCCTTCTTTTATAAGGCTGAATAATATTCCACTAATACACACACACACACACACACACACACACACACACACACACACACCCCACACACCCCACACACTTCTTTATTCATCTGTTGTAAAACATTCCAGTTGTTCCTATATCTTGGCTATTGTGAATAATGCTGCCATGAACATAGGAGTGCAAATATCTCTTCAAGATAGTGATTTTATTATATACCCAGAGGTGGGATTGCTGGATTCTATGGTAGTATTATTTTTAATTTTTTGATGAATATCCATACTGTTTTCCATAATGACTATAGAAATTTATATTCTCACCAACCGTGTATAAGTGTTCCCTTTTCTCCGCATCCTTGTCAACACTTATTATCTTTGGACTTTTTGATTTGGTAAAACACATCAATCTATTTACTCTGGTCTTATAATAAAACCCCTAAAATTGTTGGTAGCAACACTCTTAGGTGTCTATAGTTTAAGTAATATTTTTTCCCCTAGTGACACTAATGGCCTTTGTGAGCCTCACAATGTCATGGATCTGACATCAACTTCTCCAAAAATATACATATTTTATTACTGAAAAATATGATTTTTTTTTATATTCTGAAGAAAACATAACTAGACAATTAGTTAAGAAGATCTTAAAAATATCCAATAAGACCCAGGTAGCCAAAAGATCAAATCATAAGTCCATATAACTTACCTTATCATTGCATTCAGTGTCAGGTTGCTATGTGTAAAGGACAATCTAATTCTTCTTTTAGAGTAATATTTTACAGACAGATACAAACATGTGCATACATATACATAAAGACACGGTCATTATAGCTTCTTTCATCCCTGTCTACTATGTTTTGTTATTTTTATCTGTTTGCTTTAGTTCTTTGTTCTTTAGAACATATTTTTTAAAGTATCTTGGACTAGATTAAACTTTTGAGTAACACTGAAACAGTTCATTCAAAATTCTATTATGAAATAAAGAACATGCTACTCTAATATTGTTAATTGTCCAAGAAAGGTAAAACATTCAATTGCCTTCCTAATCTGCTTCCTGCAGACCTCTGCAGCGCTGCTTCCAAATATTGTCAACTGAGACTCACAGTAAGAAAGATACTTTATATTATGACTCTGCCCCCAAAACTGAAAGTTTTATGAAATTATACTTCACTTTACTCTCTGTGATGTCACTGAAATATTTTCTATTCAATTACATGCCAGTCTAGTCTACTTTATGTTTTTAACAAAAGCTGGTTACAACCTGCAGTTTGAAAACTCCTTACCTGTGGGCCTTTTACCTATTCTTCTATACTGCCTAGATTGAATATTTAAGTAGCTCAACCTACTCCAATCTGTTTTCTCTCAGACACTGAAGGACTCACTGCCCAAGCCTCCAGGCTGAGAGGCAAGATTTTGCAAGGCCCCTCTGTTTCCTAGACATCAAATTCTAAACTGCTGCCGTGAGGTTGCTCAAGTCCGTCTTCAGTTCCACTAGCAGGGACAAGGCCCTACCCTCGCTACCTTATACTAACCATGCAATGTGTGTCTTCCCAGCTGAGCCATTACTTCCATTGGGTCAAGAACTAATTTGGCTTTCAATTTTCCCTTCCTT
Organism: Lemur catta; assembly: GCF_020740605.2. Lineage (NCBI taxonomy): Eukaryota > Metazoa > Chordata > Mammalia > Primates > Lemuridae > Lemur > Lemur catta. Next base: position 12,839,567 of record NC_059131.1, on the reverse strand, counting down.
CCCTCTCCCCTCTCTTCTAACATAGTCCTACTCACCCAGAACATATATGTTGGTTAAAGGTAAAAAAAAAAAAAAAAAATTAAAAAGTACTTGTTACCTTTAAAAATGGCATTACGGTATCTCAGATGTTTCAGTGTACCTCTAACTTATGTATTCAATTGAATAATATCTAATTCAGTCTGTTTCACAAATCCAATTTGACAAACAATTTGTGAGATTTCATTTCCTGAATCTCCAACAAAACAGACCTGTTTTCACTTTTGAACTAAATGCTTCCACATCTCTAGCTCTGTCTCTTCCCAGACAGATGCACAACTAGGATACTCTGAGTCTTACATCAAATCATTGATACAAAAACTTGCTGGCCCAGACATGGACACAGCTGGAGAGAGGATCCTAAGCTGCTGATTCCATGTCACTTTGTTTCACTTCCATATCGCTTAATACCCCAAGCTGTCTTAAGCTAATTCCATGCTTTTCTCCCCAGTTTCTTGCCTTCTCCCCAGTTTCCTGGGTTCTCCCCATGCTAACTCCCTGTCCACCCCCCATATCCCCCTATGGAAGTCTTGACTACTTCCCCCATGAAACCTGTCCTGACCTTCAGTCCCCACTCATCTACATGTGCCTCCACATATGTACTCTCATTACTTAACTTCGTAAACTTCATGCCCACATCACTCATTCCCTGTGTTGTATTTATGAACCAGTCTATTTCTTTTCCTATCTCCCTCTACTTACCTACTCACACACCCCCAAGCATTCACTAAGTTAAAGTATTTTTTACATTACTTATTTTGTTTTCTCAGGGCCTATTTTGTAAAATTTGTGGTAAAATATACATAACATAAAATTTACCATCTTAACCATTTTTACATGTACAGTTTAGTGGTGTTGAGTACATTCATATTGTGCAACCATCGCCACAATCCTTCTTCAGAATTCTTTTGATCTTGCAAAACTGAAACTTCTACGCTTATTAAGCAACAACTCCCCAATTCCCCTTTCCACAACCTGACAACCATCATATACATATTTCTATGTGTTTGACTATTCTAGGTGTCTCATATGAGAATTATAAAATATTTGTCTTTTTGTGACTAGTGTGTTTCACTTAGCGTAATGTCCTGAAGGTTCATCCATGTTGTAGTTTATGTCAGAATTTCCTTCTTTTTTAAGGGTGAATAATGTTCCATTGTATGGATAGACCACTTTTGTTTACCCATTCATTTGTTGATGGACATGTGGGTTGCTTCCATCTTTTGTCTAGTGCCAAATAATGCTGCTCTGAACATGAGCATGCACATACCTGCTCAAGTCTCTGCTTTTGATTCTTTTGGGTTTTTATCAAGAAGTAGAATTGCTGGATCATATGATAATTTTATTTTTAGAATTCTATTTTTAGTTTTTTGAGGAACTGCCATACGGTTTTCCAAAGTGGCCCCACTCTTGTATATTCTCCCACAGCCTTTGAATGGTGCCTGGCGCTGATTGAAACTTAGTCCATGTTCATTTACTTTTATCAAACCAAAACTTTAGTCATTCAAATTTATAGTTGAAATGTACTATTATGCTCCTTTGAACTATTCCTTAAGGCTTAAAGCTTAAAAATCTGCATTGGTGTTTGTGAATTGCTTGCCTTTAATCCATTAGTTCAGGTGTCATTTTTTTTAAATTTCAAAATTATAAAAATCAGAGGCACAAAACAAGGATAGCCTTATTTCCCCATAGATGTCTTATTGTATCCATACCCAGTGAAGCATCTACGTGAATCAAATGGCTAGTTAACAGAGACCAGATCTGGAAAACCTGAAAAAACTACCTAGACCCAGTGATAACAGAAGCCTGGCCGAGACAGTTCTAAGAATGACCTAACACTGTGTTCTCCATCCCTGGAGAGATTCTGTTCTGCTACTTATCAATTACTATGAAACAATGGGGGAAAGTTCAGGTAAATTATAGCACATTTGCATAGTATAAAATTTTGTGATTTTTTAAAAATAGCATTTGCAATGAATGACATTAAATGATAGGAAAAAAATTCTTATACTAATTATATTAGGTAAAAAGGCAAGATTGATTATTTTCCATACAATATGATCTTAATAGTGCAAAATTTAAAAAAAAAAACCCTAAGCATAAAAAAAGAACTGGAATGAAATATAGCTACATGTTAATGGGTCATTTTATCCTGCTTATTTCTACCTTATGTGCAGCCCAATTTTTCTATAAGTGAGTATGTATTGCTTTTATAGTCACGTAAAAATGCATATTTAAGAAAAACTGCTACATGTAGGATTCTTTGGAGCTGTGACAAAGGGCTAAATCCATGGAAAAATACTCACAGTAGACCTTCATTGTTGAATCAGAAAGAGTTGCCTGAGGTTCCTATGGAGCTCCTTCCAGCAGCCCCTGAGTAACATGCACAACCTGGGTCCCCAGGGACAGCCCCTGAGAGGGAGCCTTGAGGGAAGTGAGGTGGCACTGGCTGATGGCTGACTGAACTCAGAGGTCAAAGAGGAAGAGTATTCCCTGCTCCCAACCTGCCCCACTTTTGCATACACTCACGCCCACCCCCTGCGTAGCCAGACCCTCAGCACCATGTCTTGTGCTTCTCCGTCTCTAATCCTTTATGCATACTCAGACAGCAGACATGAAGACCACATTTGTGAATCGCCTCTCCAGGGAACAATTATCTTAATACAAATCAAAGTCTGAATTTAGACCAATGAAAATTAGAGGATGGAATTCCAGGAGCCAGTATTTACTCATTCAAATACTCATTGAAAAGTCCACTATGTAACAGACATCCACATCAGAGACAAAAAAATTAATAGATTAATAAAACTTGCTTTACGAGCTCATACTCCATGGGTAATAACAAAGACGCTGTTCTAGGAGCTGGAGACATAAGAGAGAACGACACAGACAAAGCACCTGCCCTCACAGAGCTTGTATACAGAGACCACAGCCCTGCATGAGCTACGCTCATTGGTATGTGAGCCTTATTTTAGGTTCTGGTCAAAGAAAGTCAGAATTTTCTGACTATAGTTTAATTGTGTTTAAACAGTGGTCATGGTTAAATGAGATTAGCTGATTTGATATAGGAGGGAAACCACAATTTTTATGGAATGATTGGAAAAGTTTTTAAACTAGTCTAATATTCTTTTGGTCATGGCTAGAGAAGCCAAAGTTCAGGACTGAGAAGCATCTGAAATGTTTTTCTAGGCAGACAAGCTGTTTAAGAGACTTCGCACAGTCATTAAAGCAAACATCAGACTCTCCATACCACACCCTCAAAATTGGCAAAGACCTCGGAGCCAGGCCCAGCAAGGCCTGACCCTGAAAATGATGCTGTTTAGGTCCTGTGATATCAAAAATGCCTGTCAGGCCAAATTCATTTGCCAAATCATTCAACATGGGCATACGTAACCTATGGTCCTACTTACATAAACTATTTCATCCAAGATGCAAAACTAAATGGAAACAGGCATGTTCTGTCTGTGTCCGTGTGTGTGTGTATATACACACATGCATGCGCGCAGTCAGGACCTAACATACACTTATCCATGGCTCCATGTGTATCTGTGACAGGACCATGGATGCTGCCATAACTAATGGAGGAACTCCCAATTCCATGAGAGACCTAATCAGAAAAAATAACTTCTCAGCAGGCCAAGAAAAACAGTTAGTGGAAAGGAGGACAGAAGAAATTTAAGAGCAGTTAGTGGTGGTGCAGGAGGGGTAGGGGAAAGGGGAGGAGGGTGATTCTGAAGGTTAAGCCAATCCACATCCCTCACAGTAGGCATTTTTCCTAAACAACCAACCAAGCATTCTTGTCAGCATTGTCAGAAGCCGCAGAAAGAGGGTGAATGAAGTAGCTGAAAATGTGTGATTCCATTGTGCTAAGAAAGGGTCTGTGGTGCCTGGGATTTCCTGTCCTCTTGCTTTATCGAAACGTCTTTAAGCTCTCTTTCAAATTCAGTGGGATAAAGTATGGAGAAGGCAGAGACAGGATCTTATTAATCATTTTAGCTATTGCATAATGGCCCTCTGCTAAGGATATATTATCTCATGTTTTGGGTACCATGATTGCGCCATTTTTTACCAGATGAGCAAATGAAAATAAGAATTTGAGAAACTTGCTCAAAGTTAAGAGGCTTGTAGTGTAAGAACTGAAATTCAACTCCCAAGTCTGACCTCCTGTACACCTTTGGGTATGAAAATGCCCACAGAAGATGATTAATAAAGGATTGAATGCTGGCTGGAAATACGAGATGGATAGCAGTACAACTAATAGGTAAGGGATCCATGTTTTTCACACTCTGAATTGCATGTCCTGAGGGTACAACAGTTCCCAGAGGGATCACAGCAGAACAGAGAGTCCATGTGTGACTCATGGCAAAAACAGTTTGCTGGGACCAGGAGGCCTGGGCCCTGGAACTAAACTAACCCTGGCTCTCTGCATGGCTTGGCAAACATCAGTTTATCTCCCAGGGTCTCTGTTTTCTTTTCAGCAAATGAATGAGATTCCACTGCACCCTATAAATCTGTTAAGAGGACCAGAGGAGATAAATATCAGAGAAGATGCATCTTATACCCCACGTGGGAGAGAGCACCAGTAATGCTGTCTTGACACCTGGGAGCTGGTTCAATGTTCTTCTAACCCAGCTGTCCTGATGATTATGGTTTGCTTTCTGCCACAGAGGAACTCAAACAATACTACTTTTAAGTAAAATACAATAAATTCATAGGGTGTACAGGGAAAGAGTGTTGGGAAATACTGGCAGGTCAGATGGAAAGTAGATCTCTGACTCACCATCCCTTTCAGAGTATCCAAATGCTCTCTCCTGGCATCCAAGGCCATTCCCAGTGCTCTTCCACGGACTTCATGCTCCAGTAACAACACATGCCATGTAGTCCCTCCAACAGAGCAAGCTTCTCAGACCTCTGATCTTTCTCAGTTGTGGCTAGAACACTGATGCCCCATCCTCTTCACTCTTTTGGAACTCAGTCCACGAATCACTGTTAAGGAAGTTCTCTGCTCCCTCCTGAGTGCTCACACATCACTTATAGCATTACACAATTCCTGGGCATCCTTATCTCCACGGCTACTAAGTTCTTCAAAGACAAGAACTGTGCTTCTCTCATCTTGTTATTTTTAGTGCCTGGCATAGGACCTAGAATTCTGGAGGCATATGCTACATTTCGAGTCAATTAAGCTAAATTAGTATGTGTCTGCAGTACCTTGTACGGTCAGGAGAAGGTAAAGGCTAGGTAGTTTTATACTAAACAAATACCCTCTAGTGCGAAGTTTCATTATTTGCAAAGTACTTCCCTAGCATTTATGATCTCTTCCATTCATCTCATAATTAACACAAAGAATCTCAGCAATTTCATTAGCTGGAGTTTCTGCAATTACTCTATGAATTCATTGAAGATGGGAACCACATTTTATTAACTCCTCAAATCACAGGTCCTCAATAATGTTCACTGACTGACTGAATGAATGAATGAATGAGTGAGTTTACTATACTCGCTTTTATATTATCTCACAGAACCTAGCATGATGCTTAGGAAATAATGGATGCTCAATAAATGACTTCTAAATGAATGAGTGAACAAATGAATGTCTTTCTCATCTATGTTTCTTAACTCCAGTGACTAACAAAGGATGTAGCACATAGCTATTCAAAGATCCTTGTTTGATGCATAAAAAAAATTTAGATTCGAGGACTGCCAAGTGAGAATCTGGCTACCTTTTCAGGGTTAAGACCCTTTTGCAATTCAAACTCAAATAAAAAATATCTTCCAAATGTTCACATTTCTAAGTATAAAGATGCTAGAAAAACATTATTAAAAGTAGCATCCAGTGGCTGTTTAATCTCAAGATTGTCACAGTTATATATGAAGTGACATATTATTTGGCTATGATGATGGTAGAGTTCCTAAGCTAATGCATTTAATAAAGAGCATATTCAGATGTAGAATAGTTATTGTAGAAATGACAGAAATATTACATTATGTTAAATGTCCACCTGTTATGCCAGAAATTCTAAAAGCATTCCTTCCAACCAATCTCCCTCTCCCCAAGAGCCCAATTGAAGTCCATTAGAGTTCAAGACATAGAATGTTCTCTGTGATGTTCCCCATATAAAAATATGAGGCCTTAAGGACCAAGTGTAGTCAGATGAGTTCACCTCGCTATGGCATTTTCCTGACCAAACAGTCAAAGTAACTTTCTATTCCAGGAAACTCACGATTGGACTTTGTTTGGGGGAAGGAAGGTTCTTCCAGGCTGAGCCCACTTGGCTGAACAGTGTCTCACCCTCCCAGTGGGTAACATGAGCTGAAATGAATAGTAAATTCGGTCTTCGAGGAACCCAGGTTCAAAGGTGAAGCCAAAGCAGGGCTTTGTGTGCGGATCCAGTTAGTTTCACAGATGCTGAACTTCATGATTTCTCAAAATAAAACAATCTGAGTCCCAAAAACCAAATGCGCATGACCCTGCTTCTCAGATTTCTTGTCTGAACAGAGAAAACAAACACAGATAAAAATTCATCACCCCATAAACTTATGCAAAAGTCCAATGAAAAAACTAATTGAAACAGACAAAATATCAAAAATGAAGAAAGCACTCCCTATTCATAACAATCTGATCCTCAATTTTGATTTATTCCAATCCTAAATATAATTTACAAAAGAAATATGCAGAACTCATTAGCAATGAAAAACTAATAAATTAAGGATATGGCTTATCACCCTTATAAATGTTAGTCAATAATTTAAAAAGGAGAGTAGCCAACATGATCAAATGCAGAGAAACAGGACATCTCCCCTGGTGCTGGTACATGCTACAAAGATGTACAAATAGGATGAAAGTAAATAAGGACAGTAGAAGGGAAGGAAGAAAGGACCCTAGATTTACCATCAGAAAAAAAATCTAAACAATAGGCACTCAACAACCCATATATATTAACTAATCTTCCCTCCCTTTACCCTTTCTCTTCTTCTCTCCTCTCCCTGCCTTATCCTCATCAACAGAGGATAGCCACAAATCCTCTGGGTCTCTTCATAGGGAAATTACTGATCGTGGGAAATCCAAGTAAGGGTTCTGTGGGATAAAGAGAAATTGTGCTGGAAATTGTGCTGCACTTCACCACCATGCCATGTTGTGCTGATCATTTAATTTTTTTAATTTAAATTGACACATAATAATTGTACATATTGATGAGAGGCACATAGGACTGTTGAGATCCATATAATGTATAATGATCAGATTTGGGCAAGTACCATAGTTTTCCCTAACTTTTCTTTTTATTTAACCTTCTACCTCACAGGAAAAACCAAATCTCTTTCCTCCCCGGTTTCATTCCCACTCATTCACGCACAATAAATTCTATAACTTTGTTCCATTTCAATTTATTTAAATTAATTTAATTTTACTAGAAGGATGATAATTTTACAGACCTGAGAGAGGCAGATCATTTAAAAGAGTAGTAGCAATGATGTTTTTAAAGCTAATGTTTTGGAAAAGCTCCTTGAATGGCTGTACTAGTTAACTCATTCTAATTATCTTCAAGAGGAGAGTGAGGAGGAGAAAGTGAGGCAGGAAAAGGGGGAATACAACTGCTGTGTAAGATGTCTGAGTGCCCGGTGCAGGGTAAGGATTCTCCATGTATGACCTGGTTGGTTCCCAAGTTGAGGGGAAGAGATCAGGGAGGCTCAGGAAAATTAGGTGGCCAGTGGGAAAGCAGTAGAGGCAGGGACTGAATTGTTATCTTTCTGACACCAAAGCCTACACTTCCCTTGCAACTTTGTCTTGTAGGGAAGTTTAAATTTTTCCCCAGGAGTTTCAAAAATTTGAATCTATAAAACAAACTTACAATACACAAATTGACAGGAAAAAAGGCACATAAATTTACAAATGTGCACAAGTGTGTATGCAAGTCACACAAAATTTGAAAACTCAAAGGAGAGCCACATGGTTGATGCTTAAATATCTTCTTCATTGGGGAGAGAGGAGATGTGGGTGCAGGAGTAAATGATTTCCAAAGGAAATGAATGAGCCCAGTACAATGGCCCAGGACCAAGTTTTTTCTGGGCTTTAGGGGAGGTGGCCTCATAGGTTATGGGAGAGTGAACAGAGGAAACCATGTCAAGCAAAGGCTGTCTTGTTACACAGATAAATCCTCACAGGTAGCAGCTCTCAGAAAGAGTAAGCATCAGTCAGATGCCCAAAAGTGAGCCAATCCTTCTTAGATCCAGAATGCGGCGGTGGAGGCCAGAAAACCGGGCTGTTTATTTCACCAAGGCAGATTTTCTCAGCAGATGTAAATCTCCCCCACAAAAAGCAGATTTTTAGCTATTCTTGTGTTTCCATCCCCTCTGAATAGGCATTCTGAAATATGTGAAAGAAGAATATTGTGAGGTAAAATATGTTGGGGTTCCTTTAGTCTCTTATGGTTATCTTCCCCTAGAACACTTTTGTATTTAAATAGAGCAAACCATAAAAATAATTATGTACATTAATGTATGTATTACATCAATATTACAATACAAAAAACTGGAATGAAGAAAACAAATGTCTAAAAATAAGAAAATGACAGCATTCTAAAATGAACAGCCATTAAAAATAATAATTCTGAAGAATTTACAGCATGGAAAATATTTCTATTAAAATGATAGTTGAAATTTATAATGATGGCATGGTCATGGTTAAGTAGAAAAGTAAAGACATAAACAACTCATCAAAAAAACAAGATTGGAAACAATTCACCAAATGTTCGTTATATTTGCCTTTGGAAAATGATGACAAATGATTTTTCCTATTGTCTATATTTTCTTCATTGTCTAATTTTTATAGCTAGTATGTTGGGTTTTTATACTGGAATGCTTTCAATATCTTATTTCTTTAGAAGAAAATTCAGTAGTTGAGAGAAATTATTTTTTTTTAAAGAAGCAGATTAGTATTTCCAGTTCAGGAATAGGATGGCATAGACTCACTTTTTTCTGTTCCTCTCTTTTATATACAATGACATACTTTTGGAAATAACTCAACAGGTAATCTAAGAGGCAGAAAGCATAAGATTGTAGGGACAAGGGTCTCAGGGATTAAAGAAAACCACTGTAGTAACTTTCCTACCGTTTATCCCATTATCCCAGAATTGGGACCAGGGAAGCCTGCAATCCACGACACTTAACAAAACAAAGAAAAACTAACAAAAAATAGAGAAAAACAAAGAACAGAAAGAGAATCCTTCTCTCTTTAACCAAAAGATCAGGAAAAGGAAAGCCCAGCAGGGACTTAGTAGGGATTCATACCCGAGGGCAGTGCGGCCTGATCTGCCCGCTAGCAGCCATGCCACCGGATCTTGGGTAATCAACCCATCCCTTACTCCACTTCCATTAGCACAGCAGGACAGTATTTCCAGCAGCAACACACCCTCAAGGGGCTGGCACAACCCAAGGCTGACAGCATTAGTTGGCATAATCAGGCAACCGCAATGGCAACTGAGGATCCTAGCCAGAATGACCATACCCCACCTCACACCAAGAGGCATGTCCCCCTGGCCCTCGGACCAATAGCAGAGAGTGACCCAGACTCAGAGGCTCCTGGCTGTTAACCTAACTGCAGAAAGTGGCTCAGTCCCAGCATCTCCTTGCCCCCTATCCTCTGATAGAGAGTCCCCCAAACACTGCAGCTACTGGCCTAATGGCAGAAGGCAGCCCTGGTAGGTGCTTCCCTTCCAGTGGTAATAGCAGGAATAAAGTGAGAAACCCCCCAGTGGTGGCCAGGGGAGGGAGATGCTCCTCCTCCACCATCTAACTGCGCTGGGTGGCTGAGATGAGCACCTTGCTTGCAGCCCCACAGGCAGCCCTGTCATAGATCCAGAGGAAACTCAAGCAGAGGCAGAAGAGTGAGGCTGACAAGAATAGCGTTGCGAGGGCTCAGAAAACCAAATTATCATTGAAACTATATCCCACAAAAGAATGCCGGAATTTACATTTTAAACCTAAACAGAGTGACCACCTCTAAAACAGAAGATTAAAAATAGGATCAAGGATCTCTTAATATAATATTCAAAATGTTCAGGATATAATCAAATATCATTTGTTATACCAAGAAATGAAAAAAAAAATCACAACTTGAATGAGAAAGAAACAATTGACTGGTACAAGTACCAAGATACAGGAATGTTCTGATAAGGTTTTAAAGTAGCTACAATAAAATTGTTTTAAACGAGTAATCATTAATTCTATTGAACCAAATGAGAATTAAAAAAAAAAACCTTTAGCAAAGAAATAGAAGTCATTAAAGAACAAAATTTAAAATATAGAACTGAAAAAAAAAATAACTGAAATAAAAACCAGATAGGTGGGCTCAATAGTGAGTGTAGATAACATAAGATGGAATCATTAAACTTGAGGGCAGAACAATAGAATTTATTCAATCTGCACAACAGAGAAAAAATAGATGACAAAAATTAACAGAGCATCAGAGACCTGTGAGAAAATAACAAAAGATCTAACTATTGTATCATCAGAGTTCCCACAGGAGAGGGACAAGAATGTGGAGCTGAAAGTGTATTTAAAAAAATAATGTCTGCAGACTTCCTGAATTTGGTGAAAGACATAAACCTACATATTCAAAAAACTGAGCAACCACAAAAGGAAAAAAAAAAAAAAACTAAAGAAATCATGCCAATAGATATCATAAGTAAACATCTGAAAACTAAAGACAAAAAAAAGTAAGGAGCAGCCAGAGAAATGATGCATTACTTATAGCAGAACACCAATTCTAGTGATAGTAGATTATCTATCTGAAACCATGGTGGCCAGCAGGAAGTAGTATAGTATTAGTGCTGAAAGATAATAACTGTCAACTAATTCTATATCTGATTAACACATCCTTTAGAAGTGAATGGGAAATGAAGACCTTCTCAGACAAAAATAAAGAGAATTTGTCTCTAGAGGAATAACTCTTAAAGAATGGCTAATTGAAATTCTCAAAACATAAAGGAAATGATAAAAAGAAGGGTTGGTGAAATTCAGAAACAAAAATAGGGGAAAATATAATAGACTATTATTTTTCTCATGAGTTTCTTAAATCATATTTGATGTTTGAAGTGGAAGTGTTGCTCAATAAATGTGAAGAAAATACTGTGACAATACTGGGACTCTTTTACATTTAAAAAGTGGGGAGGATAAAAAGACATAAATTGAAGTAATTTTTCAATATTTCACTTAAAGAGGTACAATGACAATACCAATAGGCTGCGATGTGTTATAATATATACAAGGAGTCTTTAAAAAGTTTATGGAAAGTGAGTAGTATGAAAAAATTATGCATGAATATTAATTTTTTGCTCCAAAATAAACTCAGTACTAACCTGTTAAACATGTTTGAACAGGATCTAATTTGAGGCACTAAGAAGGATGAGATATCAATTTGAAAAAAGCCCCTATCAGAACAACATGAAATCTGCTAAAATTGAAGCAAGAGCAATCATCAAATTTATGAAGCTTGAGTGGAACAATGGTGAAGTCACTGATCCTTTATGAAAAGTTTATGGGGACAATGTCTCAAAGACATAAGCAGTTTACAAATGGATTACTCATTTTAAGAAGAGATAAAATGATGTGAAGATCAAGCCTGCAGCTGTAGAACATCCACATGCATTTGTGAGGAAAAATTAATCCTATTTGTGCCTTAATTGAAGAGGACCAATGATTAACAGCACAAACAATGACCAACTCCATAAACATCTCAATTGGTTTAGCTTACACAAATCTGAATGAAAAATTAAAAGTTTAGCAAACTTTCCAGTTGATGTGTGTCAACCATTGCACCCAGATCAGCTGTAGACAATGGCAGAGCTTTCAATGGAATTTTAAACAAGCAGGATCAAGATCCTGAAGAATTTCTTCAAAGCCTTGTAGCAGGAGAGAAAATATGGCTTTACCAGCACTATCCTGAACATAAAGCACAATCAAATCAAGGGCTACCAAGAGGCAGAAGTGGTCCAGTCAAAGGGAAGGCAGACTAATGAAGAGCAAAGGTCATGGCAACAGTTTTCTGGGGTCCTCAAGCCATTTTACTGTTGACTTTCTAGAGGGCCAAAGAATGATAACATATGCTTATTATGAGAGTTTTTTGACAAATTAGCCAAAGCTTTAGCAGAAAAAACGTGGGGAAGCTTCATCAGAGAGTTGTTCTCCATTATAACAATGCTCCTGTTCATTCCTTTCATCAAACAAGTGTTATTTTGTGAGAGTTTTATGGGAAATCATTAGGCATCCACCTTACTTTCCTGATTTGACTCCTTATGACTTCTTTTTGTTTCCTAATCTTAAAAAACATCTCTGAAGAGTACCTACTTTTCTGCAGTTAATAATGTAAAAAAGACTGCTTTGACATGCTTAAATTTGCAGGACCCTTGCAGGTTGGACTAAATGGCTGCTATCGTCACTTACAAAAGTGCCTTGAACTTAATGGAGTTTATGTCGTGAAATAAAATTTATATCTTTTATTGTTAGCATTTGATGCCATTTTTCCACAAACTTTTTGAAGTTCCCTCATATGTATGATACCTAGAGTAACCACTAGGAAAGCTATTAATACAAAGTGATATATACAACACAATATATATAAGACAAGATGGAATAACCCCAAAGTGTTTAGCTGAGTGAAAGGCAAGAAAAGAGAAAAACAAGAACAACTGAAGCAGCAAACAAAAAAGAAATAATAAAATGGCAGACTTAAGCCAGAACATATCAATAATTACTTTAAATTAAAATAGTCTCAATACATCAACTACAAAACAAAGACTGGCAGATTGGATATATATTAATATATATAAAAATACATGTTTTTCACAAGAAACACACTTCAAAAAAATGACATAGGTAGGTTGAAGATAAAAAGGATAGAAAAATATTATAATAACTATTTTTTAAAAGTAAGATTATATTAATAATAGAGTAGACTTCAGAGTGAAAACATTACTTGGTAAAAATGGGTACATTCTAATGATTATTCCACCAAAAGAAATAATGATCATAAATATATGCATAAAACAACAGAGCTTCAAAATACACTGTAGCAAGCAGAATAATTTCCACCACCACCAAAGATAAAAATATTAATATATATATGTATATATGTGTATGTGTATGCATATATATATATTTTTTAAACCCTGGAATCTGTGAATATGTTAAGCTACATGGCAAAGAAGAATTAAGGTTGATGATAGAATTAAGATTGTCACTTATTTGACCTTAAATAGGGAGATAAATTATCTTGTATTATCCAGGTCGGTCTGATATAATCACACAGGCCTTTATAAATGTAAAGAGAAGGCAGAAGAGTGGTTCAGAGGTAAGGGACAAGAGAAGAGGAAGGAGAAATTCAAAGCATGAAAAGAACTGGATCTGCTATTGCTGGCTTTGAAGATAGAGAAAGAGAGCCATGAGCCCAGCAATGCAGACATCCTGTGGAAGCTGAGGATGACCAACACTTGACACCAAGCAAGTGAACAAATGTAGACCTCAGAACTACAGCCAGAAGGAACTGAAGTCTGACAACAACCTGAATGAATAAGGAAATGGATTCTCCTCTAGAGACCCCAGAAAGGAACACAGCTTTGCTGACAACTTGACTGTAGTCCAGTGAGAACCATCTTAGACTTCTGACCTGCAGAGCTATAAGAAAATAAATTTGTGTTGTATTAAGCCACTAAATTTGTGGTAATTTGTTAGTGCAACAAAGAAATCTAATACATACATAAAACATAAAATCTGATAGAGCTTTACAAAGAAAGAGACAAATCCAGTTACAGTTGAGACTTCAACACTCTACTCTCAGAAATTGATAAAACTAGTAGGCAGGAAATTAGCAGAAATATAGAATACTTGAGCAAGACCATCAATTAACAAGATCTAAATGACATTTATAGAATACTCCACCCAACAACAGAAGAGTACACATTGTTCTCAATCACTCATGAAACATTCATTAAGATAGACCATATCCTGGGTCATAAAGCAAACATTTACAAACTTAGAAGAATTAAAATCCTATAAAACATTTTCTCCAACCATAATTGAATCAAACTAGAAAACAATAACAGAAAGATGATAGGAAAAGCTTCAAACACTTGGATATTTACAAACACACTTCTAAATAATTCATGGGTCAAAGAGAAAGTCTAAAATGAAATTAAAAATACAAATGATTGAATAAAATGAAAACAATACATAATAAAATTTGTGGGATGCAGCTAAAGTAGTGTTGATACAAAGGTTTATAGTCCCAATGCTTATATCAGAAAAGGGGAAAGGTTCAAACTAATAATCAAGTTCCTATCTTAAGAAACTAGAAAAAGAGGACTAAAATAAAATAAAGCAAGCAACAAGAATGAAATAAAAATAAGAATAGAAATCAATTAAATCAAAAATAGGAAAACAATAGGAAAAAATGAATGAAAGCAAAACCTGGTACTTTGAAAAAAATCAAATTGATAAGCCGCTAGCAAAATTGGCATAAAATATTTGTAAACCACCTATTTGACAAAGGGCTAAATCTAGAATACTATATATTTCAAAACTCAGCAGTAAAGCAACAATCCTAATATGAAATGAGAAAAATACATGAGCAGATATTTTACTGAAGGAGACAGACAGATGGCAAATAAAAAAGTCATTAGCAAAATTTATCCTACAACAAATAATATTCTTAGGAAATAATGATTTATCCACTTCAGTATATATTTCACATTAATTTTTTCCTCACTTGACAAACAATGAAAACAGCAATTGAATTCATCTCTGACTTACCCACGTTCAATTTCAAAAGGTAAAGATCAAACTAGAATTCACCTATAAGAATATTCCCTTTGGCTGTGCAGAAGCTTTTTAATTTGATCAGGTCCCATTTATTTACTTTTGTTGTTGCTGTGATTGCCTTAGGGGACTTCTTCATAAATTCTTTGCCTAGGCCAATGTCTGTAAGAGTCTTTCCTACATTTTCTTCTAGGATTCTAATAGTTTCCCACCTAATGTTTAAGTCTGTTATCCACCGTGATTTGATTTTTGTGAGAGGTGAAAGCTGTGGGTCCTGTTTTAGTCTTCTACATGTGGCTATCCAGTTTCCCCAGCACCATTTGTTAAATAAGGAATCTTTTCCCCAGAGTATGTTTTTGTCTGCTTTGTCAAAGATTAGATGGCTATATGAGGATGGTTTTATATTTGGATTTTCTGTTCTGTTCCACTGGTCTGTGTCCCTGCACTTATGCCAGTACCAAGCAGTTTTAATAATCACAGCTTTGTAGTATAGTTTGAAGTCTGGCAAATTAATACCTCCCATTTTGTTTTTGTTGCTTAAGATTGCTTTTGCTAAACGGGGTTTTCTCTGGTTCCATACAAAGCATAAAATTATTCTTTCTATATCTGTGAAAAATGATGTTGGTAATTTAATAGGGATTGCATTGAATCTCTGCACAGGCAAAGAAACAGTCATGAGAGTAAACAGACAACCTACAGAATGGGAAAAAAATTTCGCATACTACACATCAGATAAAAGACTGATAACAAGAATATATTTAGAACTCAGGAAAATCAGTAAGAAAAAATCAAACAACCCTATCAAAAAGTGGGCAAAGGACATGAATAGAAATTTTTCAAAAGAAGATATAAAAATGGCTAACAAACATATGAAAAAATGTTCAACATCTCTAATCATCAGGGAAATGCAAATCAAAACCACAATGAGATACCACTTAACTCCAGTGAGAATGGCCTTTATCAAAAAGTCCGAAAACAATACATGTTGGCGTGGATGCGGAGAGACAGGAACACTCATACACTGCTGGTGGAACTGTAAACTAGTGCAACCCCTATGGAAAACAATATGGAAACAGATTCAAGTAGACCTACCATTCAATCCAGCAATCCCATTATTGGGCATCTACCCAGAAGAACAAAAGTCATTCTATAAAAAAGACACCTGCACCCGAATGTTTATAGCAGCACAATTCACAATTGCAAAGATGTGGAAACAATCCAAATGCCCATCAATTCACGAATGGATTAGTAAATTGTGATACCATGGAGTATTACTCAGCTATAAGAAATAACGGTGATACGACATCCCTTTGGTTCTCCTGGAGAGAGTTGGAACCCATTATATTAAGTGAAGTATCCCAAGAATGGAAAAACAAGCAACACATGTACTCACCAGCAAATTGGTTTCCCTGATCATCACCTAAATGCACATTGGGGAATGATACCAACTGGATATCAGACTGAGGCGGGGGATGGGGGGAGGGGATGGGTGTATGCCTACATGATGAGTGTGTTGCGCAGCGTCTGGGGAATGGTCATGTTTGAAGGTGCTGACTCGGGGAGGTGGGGGGAGGGGGGAGCGGATGGAGGTATGACTGCATGGTGAGTACCAGGCGCACTGTCTGGGGAATGGACACGCTTGAGGCTCTAACTCAGGGGGATGGGCGGGACATGGGCAATATATATAACCTGAGCTTTTGTACCCCCATAAGAAGCTGAAATAAGAAAAAAAAAAAAAGAATATTCCCAAACAATGATCTCTAAACTTTAATTGTTAGACTCAGGGAGCTTTCCAAATTGAAAAATTACTGATTACATGTTTTTTAATTATGTGGAAAGGACTCAAATTTTATCTTGGTCCATCTGTAATGACTGGGCCTATATATTACCCTCTTTTTAAGTGGAAATCATGTGATTAAGGCCTTTAGATTAAGTCCCTCAAAGACACTGAAGTATAATAGAATTTGAACAAGGAAACAATTTTTTCCAGTGGAAAGATGGACAGTGTCTAAGACAACCTTATTAGAGCAGCCTAGAGCTTTCAGACAAAGACTCATTCTTCCTGTGGGGTCCTTGGAATGATTTCCATCCCTCCCTGGGTATTCCTTTTGGATGATTTTCTTGGAAAATATTCACATTGATCTTTGGTTTATTCCATTGCTTCTCTAAGGAGCCAAATTTAAAACTGACCTTGAGCTCAAGTAACTTCTAATGTGTCACATCTGGAAGCAGGGAGATAAAGCTCTGTCTGTGGTTGAAAGAAGGAAAAATCCTGCCAAAGCAGTGTTCTCAATAGCACTGATGAAAATAACAATAACTCCATATATTAATAAAGTACTTTACATGTACCAAGTGCTTTCATATACATTAGAGCAGAAGATTCTCATGAAAATGCTCTGAGGTAGGTGAGCAAATGTTATTTTATTTATTATTCTCAGATGGAAAAATTGAGGCTCTGAAATACATGTACTTTGTCTAAATTGACCAGCAAGTGTTGTGGATAACACTTAAACTTCAAATCTCATTTGTAACATTAAAGAAAAATTTAAAGATGAAAAACATCATTCCACATGCCAGTGTCCTAAAGTAATAAATCTAAATTTGTGATTTTTTAAAAATTGTGTCCATATGCATTTGCATGTTACATAACAATCACAATTACAGTATTATATTATGCATTTTATATTATATGATACAAATCTGCTCAAGTTGTGGCATGGTTTTTATAATTAGGTTGCTACTCTATAAGGTGGGTAGTGATAATTTCTTTTACTATTCTCCCATTGTGCATGACTTTTTTCCTTGGTTGATTATTTACGTAGGATAAATTCTTATGTCTCTGAAACTTTGTCAAAGAGTTTGAAGATTCTAATGGTTATTGCTGTTATCTCATTCTTCTCAAGTAGACATAAAATTTTGCATTGAGAATAGCAGTCTCTACCTATACAACACAAGTTTATCATAATTCCAAGAACATTTAGAGTTACCATTTAAAGTTGTTTACATATAAAGGTAACTTTATTTCTTCACTTAACAGTAAATTTTATAATTTTTTAATAATTAGTTCATTCCATTTATTGTCATATAATTTTTTTCGTTCATCAATTGAGGTCTTGATAGTTCTCAAATATTTGAATAACTATTGTATAATGAAAATTAGCCTTTTCTATAATTGACAAAGTATATTTCAGATTATTTTTTAATTTTAGTTTTTCATTACATAGATGTTTTTCTCTGCAGTTTCTTCTGTAGCTTCAAAGCAGAGGGATTCCCTACCCTCCACTCTGTTTTTTTGCTTCAGTCTGATTGAAACTTACTATAATTTTATAGTTCTATTTTTGATCCATCTGAATATTTTTGTAAGGAGCGTAGATATGAATTTTTTAATGTTTTTGTTTTAATACATTTTATACATACATATAGCTTAAACAGCAAAATAAATCTATGAGGCTTATTATAAAATATAAGTCCCCCGCTGGTACCCTTCTGGTATTTCCATTCTTCAATATTATCCACTCTCCACATTTCTAGCTATTTTTTATTGGTATTTATTTCCAGTTGTATAAATAACGGGCTTATTTGTTAGCTCTTGATTTTTCAGTTTTAGGCATCATCTGTTGACTTCCCAAAATGGACATACAGATTTAATTCTCATTTCTCATTGCACATTACTACACACATACATGCCTTCAGACCTCTGTCCCCCCAATAAAGTTATGTTTTTATGTTGCTGAAACCAATCTATTAATGTTATGTAACTGTTATTTACAACCAAGCCATGCAGCAAGCTACAATTACTTTTCCTATCTTGCATAAATTTTGTTCTTCCTGGATTCAATGGATGTGTTGTTTACTTTTGTTTTCCTCGTTGCCTGTGTTATTATGACTAATTTACCCCCAAACTTTTCCCCAGTGCTCAAATACATCCAGTTTTCTATCAGCTTCATCTTCTTGGAAAACTTTTCTTCCAGAGCCTCTGACTTGCTCCAACCTGGACTGGTTACTCTTTAGCATGCTGCACCACTTTTATCCTAGCATTCCTTTTCACCACCTCTAGTAGTTAGGGTAGACGCAGTGGGCTCCCACAATAGGAATTTATTTCCTCTCACCTGACACTCTGAGATGGTGACCCTTGGTTAGTGAGTGCCTCTTCTCCACGTGGTGATTTAGGGATCCAGGTCTTTTTTATCTTGGGACTGTATCATCTGTTGGGGCCTTATCATCTGCATCCAGCTGCCTTAGGGGGATCCAGTAGAGGCATGCTCACTTCTTGAAAACAGTAGCCTGGAAGGAGCATAATCCATCTATTCAAAGGACTAAATCTTTTCTTTTTTTTTATTTCAGCTTATTATGGGGGTACAAAAGTTCAGGTTATATATATTGCCCATGTCCCGCCCATCCCCCCGAGACAGAGCTTCAAGTGTGTCCATTCCCCAGACAGTGTGCCTGGCACTCACCATGTAGTTATACCTCCATCCCCTCCCTCCACCCCCCACCTCCCAGCTTTGGGATGCAGTCTAACTATACACCTAACAAGAAAAAAAAGTGATATTTACTGAATACTAGAAATCGCTGCCACACCATCAAGGGTATTCCTTTTACCATTTGCTATATTGGGATTCCCTGTTTCTCAGATTCTGTGTCATCTTCTTTCTTGCTTTACTTTCTCAGTTGGTGGAGCACATTCTAAAATAGCTTTTTGAGAAAAGGTAAGTAGGAAGTAAATTTTTGGTGATATTGACATCCAAAAATGTCTTTAGTCTACTCTTACATTTAATTGACAGTTTGTTTATTTGTTTATTTTTAATCTGTATCTCATATATTTTTTTATTTCAGCATATTATAGGGGTACAAATGTTTAGGTTACGTATATTGCCTTTGGCCCATCCAAGTCAGAGCTTCAAGCATGTCCATCCACCAGACAGTGTGCTCTGTACCCATTAGGTGTGTATATACCCACCTCCTCCTCCGCCTTCCCACCTGGTGGACACCCAATGAATGTTACTACTAAATGTGCACATAAGTGTTGATTAGTGAATATCACTTTGATGGTGAGTACATGTGGTGCTTGTTTTTCCATTCTTGTGATACTTTACTTAGTACAATGGGCTCCAGCTTTATCCAGGATAATACAAGAGGTGCTAGATCACCATTGTTTTTTGTGGCTGAGTAGAACTCCTTGGTATACATGTACCACATTTTATTAATCCACTCATGGATTGATGGGCACTTGGGTTGTTTCCACATCTTTACAACTGTGAATTGGGCTGCTATAAGCATTCTAGTGCAGGTGTCTTTTATAGAATGTCTTTTTGCCCTTTGGGTAGATGCCCAGTAATGGTATTGCTAGATCAAATGATAGTTCTACTGACTTAAACGTAAGGCATGAAACTACAAGAATTCTGGAAGAAAATGTTGAAAAAACTCTTATAGACATTGGCCTAGGCAAAGAATTTATGAAGAAGACTCCAAAGGCAATCACAGCAACAAAAAAATAAATAAATGGGACCTGATCAAATTAAAAACCTTCTGCACAGCCAAGGAAACTATCATGAAAGCAAACAGACAACCTACAGAATGGGAGAAAATATTCGTCTGCTACACATCTGATAAAGGGCTGATAGCTAGAATCTATACAGAACTCAGGAAAATCAGTAAGAAAAAAATCAACCCCATTAAAAAGTGGGCAAAAGACATGAAAAGAAAGCTTGCAAAAGAAGACAGACTAATGGCCAACAAACATATGATGAAACATTCAACATCTCTAATCATCAGGGAAATGCAAATCAAAACCACAGTGAGATATCACTTAATTCCAGTGAGAATAGCTTTTATCAAAAAGTCCCAAAACAATAAATGTTGGTGTGGATGCCGAGAGATAGAACACTCATACACTGCTTGGGACCGCAAACTAGTACAACCTCTGTGGAAAGTAATATGGAGATACCTCAAAGAGCTAATTGACAGTTTAAATAGAATTCTACGTTAGAAAACATTTTCCCTGAAAATTTTGCAGGCCCTTCCCTAAAAGTTTTGAAAAAAAAAATGTCTCTGTTTCTGGGGAGTCCAAAGCCATTCTATTCATAATCTTTGATATATCTGATTTTTTTTTTCTCTCTCGAAGCCTTAAGATCTTCTCTTGGCCACTGGCATTTCTGAAATGACATGATATGATTCTATTTTAATCTATTTTGGTGGGCATTTCCTACATCTTTTATATTATACAACTCCGACTCATCTTCTCCAATTCTGGGAGATACTTAAATTATTTCTTGATAATTTTATGTTCCCTTTTTTTGTGATTTGACTATTTAGAACTATAATTTTAGATGTTGGCCCTCCTGAGATGATCCTCTAATGTTCTGAATTTTTCTCTCTAATTTCCCATCTCTGTTTGTTTTACTTTCTGAGAGAATTTTTTTAAATTAGCTTCTAAATTAAAGGTTATGCAAGGAGACAAAAATATTATAAGCATCATTATATACCAAACAGCTAAGAGGCAGTATTACATCGATGAAACAAGAATAGTATGCAACAAAAAGGTATAATATGATGCCAAGGAAAAGGTTTTGCAAATTAAAAATATAAAATATAATAAAATAATTGAAAGCTTTAGAAGCTAATTTAATTTAATTTATTTTAGTTTCTAATTTTCAATTTAGAGAATTTGCAAAAATACCTGTAGATCCTTGGCTGTCTTGCCATGTTTAGGAGTGGATCTTTAAAGGTTAATTGAAACTGTTGAGCACTATGTTTGCTTGTCAATTTTGGGCTTCACTTTAAGAAGAGATCTGACTGTACTATTTCTTTGAAGAAAGCACTGATGTGTGGGTTCTGTCTTCTTGTCGATCATTTAAATTCTGCATAGGATAATCTTCCAGTCTCTTAAGGAAAATATAAGCCAGTCTCCCAGTGTTCTGAGAGCAGAGTAAGAGAATAGTGGTACGGGAGCATTCAACATTCAGTAGGCAAATTTTGATGAAATCTGTCAATTTGCAATAAGATTTCTCTTCCTTCAAAATGTGCCTGATATACCCAACACAGAAACACTAGGCTTTGCCTCTATAAAGAATAAACTTCTAGTCTTCTGCCAGGATGAAGAATGAGAACTCTTCCAGCTGTTCAGAATACAGGAGGGAATCTGGTGATTTAACTGAGTCTTAAAGCAGAATTTAATCCAATTTTGTTTTCAACAACCTCTTCATCCCTCTATCCTCTTCTCTCCAGAGGTACCCGGTGCTGACAATTTCCCCATCTCTTGGGAGATCTGTGGTGCAGACTGAGTGGCTACTCAACTTTCTCCATTGCTGACATTGCTGACTTAGGATTCAGTGTTCCCAGGTCAGCTAAGTGTGTCAGCACCCATCTTTTAATTTCTAACTTCCAAAACTTTGTTGCTAATGCCATTTCTCAACATGCTTTTGTGCTCAGAAAATATTTTAGTGCCATTTTAGTGAGGTTTCAGGCAAGAGTGGAGGTAAAGATGTGTAATCCTTGATTACTGACACAGTAATCTTTAATAAAACCATTCACTTTCCAAATGGTTATGCTATCAGAGCACCATTTAATGAATAATCCTTACATGCTCCTTGTTTTGAGTGTTGCTTGACACATACCAAGTTAATCCTGTTTCTGAAATTCATACTTTAACCAACTGATCCATTTTTATATTGGTATCATATCATTTTTTTGTTGTTTTAGAATATATTATTATATCCAACAGTGGCTCAGTACAAGCTAATGTCCTCTCCTTATTGTTTCATTTATTCAGGTAACCCATGTGGAAAGAACTCTGTTAAGACTCATCATGAGAACAACTTGCCAACAATACCACATGTAGATTATGTTTTTTTGTTTTAAAAGATAGACACGTTCTTAAAATTAGTTCCAATTCCATTAATCATCCCTTTTCCAGTATATGTCAGCCAACATTATTTCTATTCCAGGCGTAAAGATTAGAAATCCCCTGGGCTGATAGTTTACCATGGAACATGACCCATCCGTTCAACCTAATCTTCTCCAACCAGAAACACACAGACACATATAACTGCACGCATATCTCCTTTAGCCATATGTATCTCACTTACAGTTCTGCCCCTTTGAAGGTCAGTGACATTTGCTGTTGCAAAATATCCAGATAGTCTACAAGACATGGACTTTAGCAATGTCAGTAACATCTCCTTACCATATTAAAGATTAAAAAAACAAATCGGCTTTGTCAATTCCAAGGAAAATAAGGACTATGTAGTGCCATTTATGATCTTCTGGGATTCTCCTCCATGTCCATACTTAAGTATTTTTCCTCTTACCAGACCTTCTTTACTGTGGAGATGAATTACAAAATTATCTTCCATACTGCTCTTCTCTTCTTAATACAGATAGCTGTTACCAAGTGACATTTATACATACTGATTTTTTCTCCCATACAGATTTATTTATAAAAAATATATAATTTGCTTTTACAATTCTAGTCTTATCATATCTTGAAAGTAAATATTAATCATATAATCATCTTTGAGCTGTAGCTAACACAACTAAACTTATTAGAACAAGTGACAGCTATACTTATCCAGTGGTTCCTTGGTGCTAAAACTCATTATCTGTTGCTATTAGAGTAGCCAAAACCTATGGACCAGAACAAGAACTGATAGTTAACAAGGGGAAATAACTCACATGTTTCATATTTCAAGTAGTAGCAAGGAAGAACAACAATTGCAGAAAGAATTATAAGAAATAATAATTCCACATTTATAAGAAATAGTATTATATAGATGGCAGTCCTGAGAATGATAACATAATTATTTCCAAAATAAGTTTGTTAATCAGTTTTAAACTGTTTTGTTTCTCATTCTAGGTCTTATTCATCTGAGAGGTT
Source organism: Lemur catta (assembly GCF_020740605.2). Classification (NCBI taxonomy): domain Eukaryota; kingdom Metazoa; phylum Chordata; class Mammalia; order Primates; family Lemuridae; genus Lemur; species Lemur catta. The sequence goes on along the minus strand of NC_059131.1, from coordinate 12,815,848 downwards.
GATTGTGTGATTTTTGGCTCATGCTTGTAATCACTCCAAGACATTAAAACAATGGTGTGAATTTATTGGAACATTCCCCTCCTAATCTCACTGGAAAAGTATAAAGTTTTTAATGGCCTATTTATGGTTCTCAAAAATTTGATTTAGGGTGGAAAATATTGGACTAAGCTCTTTTTTGCAGTCAAAAGCACATACCAAAAGGCAGATAGCCTCTGAAAATCAGGCACTGAGGGTCCAAAAATAAAATACAATCCAAATGTTTGCTAAAAGACTAGGCAGAGACAAGACTCTCAGTCTACCCCACCCACTCCCACTCCCACTAAAAAGAGATTCTCAAAGAGGTAGTTGTGCAAATGTTGAAAAAACTAAGACTGGGGCTAGGCCCAGGGCGCAGTGGCTCACGCCTGTAATCCTAGCACTCTGGGAGGCCAAAGCAGGAGGATTGCTTGAGTTAAGGAGTTTGAGACCAGCATGAATAAGAGTGAGACCCTGTCGCTACTAAAAGTAGAAAAAATTGGCCAGGCATCAGTGATGTGCACCTGAAGTCCCAGCTACTCAGGAGGCTGAGGCAGGAGGATCACTTGAGCCCAACAATATGAGGTTGCTTTGAGTTATGATGATGCCACTGCACTCTATCCACAGTGACAAAGTGAAATAGAGCGAGACTCTGTCTCAAAAAAAAAGAAAAGAAAAGAAAAGAGAAGAGAAGAAAAAGCTAAGACTGATTAAAAATAGGTAATCTTTGTAATTACGAAGTTAAAAAAAAGCAGCTAAAATAAAAATCAAGGGAGCAGTCATGAGTGGCCTAATCTTTTCTCCACCACAAATAAGACTTCTCTCAACTCCAGCTGTTTGATTTTGTTGCCTTTGAAGACAGTCATCAGAGAATGAGTAATATCAATCCTTCCATTTCAAGGTCTCTGAATTCTTTCCTTTTGGCCTTCACTTCAGAGGTATCCAAGAACAATACACATCCCAATTACCCTCTGGGTTGGGTTACGCAGCCAAATCTACACGGTATTCCATTTCAGGAAGTGAGCTTCTCCAGGTCTTTCCTCTGCCTTTTGCTCCAACTAAGGCATATTTGCCCAATTAGAATAGATGATAAAAACATTTACATATGTTTGCCCAGTGTTTTCTGCAAAAGGAAAAACTAGTCTTTTTGATTAAACAATAAAGCACCAAGTGTGATGAAACTGGGTTTTCCTTGTTATGGTCATTTCCCCCAGCTTCAGCCACAGAGCCTGCCCAGGTATTTCTGACATGGTCTAGGTCAGTTAACATAGGCATTTGGTAAACTGAACAATAAGAATCAGAGCCAGCTAATTTTGTGCAAATCAATCTCAATGTTGTGCTAAATTCTTCATTATAAGACAATTGCCAACAAATAATGTGATTTATCTTTCAGGAAAGACCAGGGGTGGGGGGAGGACAAGTAATGAGGAAAGACAGAAGGGTGTACATGAGTCAATTTTTGGAAAAGTCTGAATAAATAATAATCAAGCTAATGGCAACTAGAAGGAAACACCCTAATGATTCTGAACCAGTAATGCCTTAGAACAAACATAAATAGATTGAGTTTTAAAATTTCAGCGTTTGTTTTTCCATTCTTGTGACACTTCACTTAGAAGAATGGTCTCCAGTTCCATCCAGTATTCACCATTAAATTGGAACTCACTGAACAACACTCACATGCACATATTGAAATGAAACTCACTGGAAATCAAGCAGGTGGGAGAGGGGAGGAGGGGATGAGTAAATTCACACCAAACAGATACAATGCACATTATCGGGGTGATGGGCACACTTATAACTTTGACTCAAACTGTATAAAAGCAATTTATGTAACCAAAATGTTCGTACACCCATAATACTCTGAAATAAAAAAGAAAAGAAAAAGAAAAAAAGGCACCCCCCCCCCAAAAAAGATTTCAGCATTTGACGACTGACCTTCTAAACTAAACACACACACACATACACACACACAAGCATGGAGTTGTTTTGTTTTTTTTTAAATCAGTCATAAAATAGCAACAAGACTCGACGAATCCATAGGAGATAAAGGTGGATAAGAGAAAGAGAGAGACGAAACAGAGTCTCAATTTAGGTGAAAGAGATCTAGGGGCCTATCCCAGATCTCTAACTGGATTGCCTGTGTTAGAGACTCTTTATTCTACAGGTTTTCTCATTTGGCAGTGTAGTTTGGGAAAAATGACAGGCTTCAGAGTCAGTCTTCACCATACTGCTTAGTAGCATGAGCCTTGGGCAAATCATCTAATTTCCTAACGCCTTAAATTCCTTATCTATAAAATGGAGATGATATTAAACTTCATTGATTGCCATGGAGGGCTAAATGAGATAAGGCAAAAAAGGACATCCTATGAACTTAAAAGTATATAATAAATATTAACAAGATATTAATGCATTATGCATTAGTATATTACATATTCATATACCATTGGTGGAAATACAATATATTCTTGTTATAGACAATATATTCTTGGTATAAATTTACATGTGGGAATCTATTCTAAGAAAATAATTGGGTTTGGACAAAAACTTCATTCACAAATATTTTCTATTTATAATAGCCAGATAATTGGACTTAAGCCTTAATGTCTAATATAATAGCAGAACGAGTACATCGATAAGATAGTTATCATGCAATCTTTAAAGGCTTGTGTTTCTAGTGAATGTTAGATGATATGAACATGGGAAATGTTCATATTAAGTTAAAAAACAGATTGCAAAGTTGTAAATACTTTAGGATCTGATTTACAGCTCGTGCATGTTTACGTGTGTGCATGCACACATATACACACTCCAAAAATGGGAGATAGTATTTCAAATCATTGACTTTTTTATGTAATATAGATTTGGGGGTGATTTTTATTCTATGAACTCTCCAAAATTTCTTAAAAATAATTCATGGATTAAATATTCAAAGGAAAAATGTTATTTAATCATGGTAAATTTTCAGTTTCATAATCTGTCAGGCAGGGAGTGGTACATTTCCTCACCTTACAAAGCCCAAATAAGGAAAGAAATGAAAAATAAAGAGCTGCTATTTCCTCCATTTATGTCTCCTCCATTTATATTTTAACCAGTGGCATGGAGATCACATGATTTGGAAGATAGTCTCTTTGTAGCTCAGTGTTTGCAAGCTATAGACTGCAAATATAAATATACCCCAATCACTATGAGTTGACTGAATAAATATGTATTGTACACTTATGGAAAACTAATATTTCAAATATATGCACATGTAACTGTAGTTAATAAACTACAAATCCATTTAAAATGATTGCCAAGTTCACAGCAGATTTTTTTTAAAAAAAAATCAGAACGTAGTCCAATCAGCAGGAACTGAAAGTAAAATTTTTCTTAATGTCTGAAAAACACTTTTATATAAAAAGGACTCTTCACACATCTGTTAGAGGAAATGAACAAATTGAGCCCCAAACATTATGTCATAATAGACAGCAAGGAAGCAACCAAAGACTACAGGGTATATTCAATAGTATTTAGCTGCTAACTTGAAGAAGCTCCCACTGGGCCAAAGATGGGAAAACTTGAACTTCCAAAAGGATAACTGTACTTAATTGAAGCCCATCACATATGCTTAAATCCATGGTTCGTAGCAATATTTACAAATTCCTATATTTCATAAAGAGAGAAACCAGACAATATGTGCTTCCCAATGAAAGAACACAAAGCATAAGGAATCAAACAAAAAATACAGAGATAAAATAAGGTGTGATTAAGCCTTTGATTCAGGAGTCAATTTATAGGAAAACAGAAGACAAAGAAACATCTTGAACTGTACCATAGCTGTGCGATCAGCAAAATCCCGGCTGTGGGAGAATGTAAAGGTGAAATGCCCCAGGCTCTTCAACAGATAAACTGTAAGGAAAAGAAAGCATTGGAGAAAGACCCTGTAGATTATAAGACATTTAAAAGATATATCAAAATAATTTTAAAGGAAAAGAGTAAGCAGTAACATCTAGAGACGTGTGTGATAAAGTATAACGTAATGCAAAAAAAGGATTACTATAAAAGTCAAATTAGTATTACTTAGTTGGCGGTGGAGCGGAAGGAGTTGAAATTGGGACAGAACCAGGAAAGACTTCTGAAGTGGCTGGCAAAGTTCTATTTCTTGACCTGGATGTTGGAAAACCTTTATTGAAGTTACATGCAGTGAATATTTGTTGAATGAGTTAATGAATGCATTAACTGGGCATAAAACAGATTTTTGTCTTCATTATTTTTCTTGACAGCCTATAAAGTTGTTTAAAAACTCAAACAACACAATGCTCTCCACTGAGAAAAGCTATGATCATTATATTTAGTCAGGTGACCCCCAAAGTCATCTGAATTCAGAAGAAAAAGACCACCTACCTATTTTCTTAGGAAGATCTTTTCCTCTCTATTCCCTACAAGGAGGATCAGAAGTTACAGTCCTGTTCAACAGACTCAAATGCTTACAGGACCCATGTAGCGAACTTAAGTAAAATTGGTGTGAAATGCTATCTGGAAACTGTTGGTAAGACTTCAGTTTGGGGAAAAATAAGGGAATAAAGGATTGTGACAAAAGAGTCACTGGGTATGAAATAGGGAAAAAACCTGTTTTCTCCACTGCACTGTCAACACTCAACATGGAACCACTCTGTGAACAAGTGGAGTGTTTTCCCCCACCAAGCAACTACAGTAATCTCCCTTTATCTTCAGGTTATATGTTGCAGGACCCCCTGTAGATGCCTGAAACAGAAAATAATATCTAACACTATGCATACTATGCACAAATTTCTTTTTCCTCTTCACAATTTCATGGGTAGAAGATTCATTCTTACTGTAGATCTTAGCAACCTCAGAATATGATTTTTTTCTTTCCTTATTGAGAACTTTCACCATTTCACTTAAAGAAAGCACTTTATGACTTCTCTTTAGCATGTTAAAATTGCCGGCATCACTATCCTTGTACTTTGGGGCCCTTATTAAGTCAAATAAGGGTTACTTGAACCCAAGCACTGTGATAGCGCGTGGCAGTCAGTCTGATAGCTGAGACAGCTAAGAGCTAACTAGCGGGTGGAGAGCACAGACAGCAGGGAGACACTGGGCACACAGGTGATTCATCTCCAAGGCACAAAGGAGTGAGAGAGCATAAGATGTTATCATGCTAGCAAGGTATGAAACTGAAAATATATGAAATGTTTAGTTCTGAAATTTTCCATTTAATATTTTCGGGCTGCAGTTGACCACGTATAACTGAAACTGCAGAAAGCGAAGCCATGGATAAGGGGGAGGCTGCTGTATCCAGCACACACCACGAGTGGTGTTCTACAATTCAATTCAATTCAGTCACCAAATAGAGTTAGTAGATACCCCACAGATTAAGGGCTTGGTCCCACAAAACTGCCTCCCACTTCATAAGCAAATCACAAGTTGCAGGTTCTCAGGTTACCCACAACTTCTGTGAGATTTGACTACAAATTAGCGTTCCCATAACCCCTTCACAGGTTTGATTTGCTAGCGTGGCTCATAGAACCCTGGAAAACAATTTTACTTACTTTTGCTAAATTATTAGAAAGGATTTTTTGACAATGGTACAATTAATACTTTTATTTTTTGTTTTTTAACTTTTTATTAATTTTTTACTGTATACATTTAGGATGTTCAACATGATCTTTTGATATACATGCACATAGTAAAATGATAACTTCAGTCACTCAAATTAACATATCCCTCACTTCACTCGATTATCATTTTTGTTGTTATTGTTAGTAAGACTGCCCAAAGTCACCCCCTTAGCGAAGTTTCAGTAGACAACATTGTTAACCATACAGTCCTCATGCTGTTGCACACTACATCTCTGGACCTATTCATCCTACATGACTCCAAGTTTGCACCCCTGGATGTGCAGCTTCCTATTTCGTCCTCCCCCCATCCTCTGTACCTGATAACCACCATTTCATTCTCTTTTCTATGTACTTGGCATTTTTTAGATTACACGAAGAAGTGAGATCAGGCCATACTTTTCTTTCTATGTCTGGCTTATTTCACTTAACGTGATCTCCTCCAGGTTCATCCATGTTGTCACAAATGGCAACATCTTTTTCTTTTTTAAGATGGATGAGTAGATAGATCACGCATTTTCTTTACCCTTTCATCCATGTGGTTTCCATATCTTGGCTATTGTGAAGGCTGCTGCAATGAACATCAGAGTGCATTTACCTCTACAGGGTGCTGATGTCATTTCCTTTGGGTATGCATCCAGACGAGGGAGTGCTGGGTCATATGGTAGTTCCATTTTTAATTTTGACCCTCATCAACATGTTCTCTCTTATCTTTTTGATAATAGCCTTCCTAACAGGTGTGCAGTGATATCTCATCGTGGTTTTGATTTCTATTTCTATAATAATTAATGATGTTGGGCACATTTTCATATACCTATTGAGCATTTTTATGTCTTCTTTAGGAAAAACAAAAGTTCATTCAGCTCCTTTCCCATTTTTTATTAGTTTATTTGCATTGTTTGGCATTAAATTGTGGGACTTCCTTATATATATGTGTGTGTGTGTGTGTGTGTGTGTGTGTGTGCATCTATGCATGTGTGTGTGTGCATATATATATATATATATGTATATGGAAATTAGCCCTTTATCGGATATACGGTTTGCAAATGTTTCCTTCCAATCCACAGCCTACCTTTTCATTTTATTATTTTCTTTGCTGAGCAGAAGCTTTTCAGTTTGATGTAGTCCCACTTGTTTATTTTTGGTTTTATTGCCTGAGCTTTTGCTGTGATAGCCAAAAAGTCATCGCCAAGGCCACTATCAAGGAACTTTTCCTCTATTTCTCTTCTAGGAGTTTTATAGTTTCAAGTCTTACATTTAGGTTTTTAATCCATTTTGAGTTGATTTTTGTGTCTGATATAAGGCTCCAATTTCATTCTTTTGCATGTGGATATCTAGTTTACCCAACACCATTTATTGAATAGACTAGACTATCCTATCCCCATTTTGATTTTTGGTGGTCTTGTTGAAAATTAGTTGATTGTATATGTTTGGGTTTATTTCTGGGTTTTCTATTCTGTTCCATTGGTCTACGTGTCTGTTTTTACAAAGGATATTTTAAAGAAAACAAATAAACAGCCAGACAATGACACACATGGAGCAAGGTTCAGAAAGGTCCTGAATCCAGGAATTTCTGTCCCCGTGGAGCTGAGATATGCTACCCTTCAGGCAGAGCACATGGATCATTCTGATTCATCACCAACCTGGAAGCTCTATAAACCACATAGTTTGGGGATTTTTATGGAGACTTCAACTCATTGGCACGATTGATTGGTAACTTAATTTCCAGCCCCTTTCTCCTTCCTGGAGGATGGAAGATGGGGCTAAAAGTTCCAAGCTGCTAGTTTTGCTTGACCTTTCTGATGACCAGCCCCCATCCAGAAGCCCACCTCATTAGAACAGAAGATGCCTCCATCACCCAGAAAATTCCATGGGACTAGGTGCTCTGTATCAGGAACTGGGGATAAGACCAAAATGTGTATTTCTTGTTATAAATCACAATATCACACTGGTCTTCCAAAAGGGGGCAAAAACTGCTCTTTTACAGCCTTTTTGAAAACAGGGGGAAAAGGGCCAAGTGTTTCCCAAGTGTTCTTCAAAGGAGTTTGGAAATTTACATATTTATGTGAAATATCCCTCCATTTTTTAATCAAATAAGTCAAATATAAAACACTGTGTGAGCCAACTGTGGCAGAGCCAAACTAAACACCCTCAGCCAGGTCCAGCTAGCAAGCTGCCAGTTTGCTACTTCTGGATAAGGATCCAAAATGAGGACCTGTGCATTTCTGCTGTGCTAACCGCTTGCTGTCACCCTGGCTGCCTCCAACATGCAGGTGGGTGCTGACAGCTTGTGTGCTGGTTCCTAAGCTGGGAAAGTCGCCTGAGTAGGGCCATTTTCCTGGAAAGGACTTTGCAACAACTCATATGAAAGGCCTTTGACTAGGGCAGCTCTTATCCTCAAATCATATCCTTGTTACATGTGTTCTGAGCCTACCCTGAAGAGGGCACGAAAGAATCAACTGGGTGGGGAAGGATAGGATTCCCTGGGCAGAAATAGAGTCAGGTCAATCTGTTCCCAGTGCTGGAAGTTTGGGCAATTTCTCAAACTTCTTGAACCTCCCAGTTTAGGTCTCTATGTCATAAAGGAAGGGAAACTTATCTTCTTTTCAATTTGAAATAGGAAGTATGCCTACAGTTCAGAGATGCTGCAGTATTGTCATGAACAAAAGTAAATGCAGGGGATGAACACTGCTAAACCTCTTGTACCACCTGCAGTACTGGTGCTTTCTATGATCCACTGTGATCCACTGAGGAACTCCAAAACTACAGTTACACAGCTGGTACCATTCATCACTGTACCCTTGAATGTGAAAAGAGAATTTGAAATTATAGTTTGAAATGGGCACAAAACTCCTACTGTAAAATAATATTATTATTTCCAGAAATCCCAAATTGCTATAATTTGGCTTACAACCCAAAGAAGGGGGGAGACTAAAATCCTGTGGGTCCAAAATTTCTAACTAGATTCCAGATGTCTCACAACAAAAAGCCAAAAAAAAAAAAAATCTTCTATACTTTAGATAGAAGTAGCCTAGCTGATACTGGCTTTTCTGAAAGTCCATTAGAATAAATGAAAAACAAACAAATCCATATTAATATGCTAAATGGAACTTTGTTAGAAAATTCCACAAGCTTCCTGGTCCCAGAAGTAGATGTCAATGTGATTAAATTTTCTCAGAACACTCAGTGGGCTTATCAAAGGATAGCAGCCAGAAAGTCTGGGCATTTCTAACCCAATTGGAGTCCTATCTGCCTTTGTGGGACTCCACAGGTGAGTAAGGCTCACTGGAAAATGGGAGTTTCTGTGGCTATATTTTGTGGGGGATTTATGCATATACCTGGGCATAAACGTTGTGACAGGCATTATATACCTGTTAGTGCTATAAAGAAGACTAAGAGATAACTCCTGTCTTTAAATAACTTGCAATCTAATTACAGGTTGTTGCTGAGCCTCAGTTTCCCCCTCAGTAAATGCAGGGGCTGGGTTAATATTTCTGATCTCTTTATGGAATTCTATAATGTAATTTCTAAGGACTTTATAGCCAGATTTGTAATGGCACCTGCCTCATTTTTCTCACGTGAAATACGGAACACAGAACACATGAGTGGCCTGTTGGACACTCAGAAGGAGTGGCATAGTTGCCAGCTCTGGGCTTTGGGTTGACTTCCTGCAGCAATGATGCAAGGGTTCAACCTTGCCGGATTTATCTGAGATCCACCTAGCCCACAATCCTGAACTCATTCTATGGGACTTCTCACTGCCTTCACACATTTTTACTTTGAGAAAATACTTCAAGTCACTGACAGCCTATTACTTTTAGGTTTCCTTTGCTGTTGCTATTTGTGTTACAGTTTCTTTGGCCATCTTTGAGAATTAATTTATCTAAGTTGAAAGGTCATTAGTACCTGTGTTGGTAAGTGAAGAAGCAAAGGATAAATAAACAAATGGGTAAGAAAAAGTAAAGGGTGAATTGGAAAGATTAGATATATAGATATCAAAAGCAGCTGGGTAGAGAAACATATCACAGTAGTGTTATAAAATACTAGAGGAAAGATATTACTTATCTTCACTTTGTCTAATTTTATTTACAATAAAAACTTTTTGATTTTGTTTTTTCATTTATAAGGCTGAAAATAATTCTGGAATCCTTTAAACCATCTTTTACACTCAAGAATACAAATAGAAATTCCCCATGTTTAAATATGCCCAAGTTCAACCACCTTCAGGCTGGAAAGTAACTATAGTTTCCCTAAAATTTTAAAACATTTTTGTGCAACTGTTGTATTACCATACCTCTGAATCTGAAAATAAGAATGTAATTTTAACCTTCATTTTAGATAACATTTACATTTTTGTTCCTTATTGTTAAAAAACTCTTAAAATTCTACGAGATAACTTCCTGAGATCTTCAGCAGCAATGTTTCTTTTAGCTTGTGCATCAACCTACTATCAGTTTAGAAGATACCTACAGAACTAACTCAACAGTACCTATTTCCATAAGACACTTTAAATGCTTTTCCTTCAAAAAAAATCAATAAATCACTCACCATGCTTGTGAATCAGTCTTTCCTTAATACACACTGCTCTATATACTTCATTAGTCCTACTTGTACAATTCATATTTGATAGGATTGCAAAGACTATTGATCAGAGAGAAATGACAAAAGAAAACTCGTATAATTCGAAGTACAAAGCACAGACCAGACACTTTCCCATGGATAGTGCTACACGTTTAAAGAATAACTGTAATAATAAAACCTTTAGGAGCACATGCCACTTATGAGATGACGGGCTTTGTACTATGAATTTAATATAATTTATCTCCTTTAATTTTTTTCAACACATATTTTGCATTGATATCTAATACCCTTGCCACAAAATTCACCCTTTAAAATGTACAATTCAATTTTTTTAGTATGTTAACAAAGTTGTACAACCATCACCACTAATTCCAGAACATCATCATCACTCCAAATTGAAACTCCACACCCATTTGTATCCCCATTTCCCTTCCCACCAGCCCCTGGCAACTACTAATTTGTTTTTGACACCATCAATTTGTCTAGTCTGGACATTTCACATAAAGGGAATTACACAGTATGTGGTTTTTTGTGTCTGGCTTCTTTCACTTAACATGATATTTTTAGGTTTCACCCATGTTGTAGCAGTACTTCATTCTTTTTTGTGTTTGAATATATTATTAGATAAATATAATATGTTTATTTATCCATTCATAACTTGCTGAACATTTGGGTTATTTGCCACTTTTTGACTGTCATGAATACCTCTGCTATGAGCATTCATGTACAGATTTTTGTATGGACATACATTTTGAATTCTTTTGGGTATATACCTAGAACTGGAATTATTGAGCTATATAGAAACTCTATGACTAACATTTAGAGGAACTACCATACTGTTTTCCAAAGTGGCTGCACCATTTTATATTCCCACCAGCACTGTCTAAAGATTCCAATTTCTCCACATCCTTGTCAACACTTGTATCTCATTTAATTTTTCTTTAATTTCCAAAATCTGTGAGATATATATAACCCTTGTTATTAGAGACTTTACTCAGAGACTGAGGCTCAAATAAATTAAGTAGTCTGCCCAAATGTCACAGTGTAATTAGGTGGTTTAGAATCAAAGTTCAAAATAGAAATAGAGCCTGATTTCTGTCACTTAGATTATAGCTCTTTAACACAAAGACTTAGATCTGAGTATCTGGTTAGTTTGTAGATATCTGAGTTGCCTGAGTGGGATCCCCATTTACCTTGTACTTTCTAATTTAAGACTCTGGCATGGAGAAGACCAAGCCTGGGGGTGTATTCCGAGTTGTCTTCAACTTATGCTGCATGGTCTCCCTACCAGTGGTGTTGGCAGTATTATTAATGAACTCACCTCACTTTGTTAAACACTTGTGAAGTAGTTAAAGGCACATTTAAAATATGATTTCTGTGAAGTATGAACACCACATAATATTGAAAGCCACTTCTGAATCTATACTATGTCCTCCCTCTTATGCCAGGTGCTCAATATGTTTGATCTCATTTAATCTTCTCAACAACCAAATGAGGCAGGCACTAATATTATTACCATTTACATATGAGTAATCTGAAATAGTAAATAACTCATACATTTTTCCAAGGTCATAAATGACAGAGCCAGGATTTGGTATCCAGACACCTGTCTCCCAGTATCACTATTACTACTGCCCCCAAATTTTTGCCAAAATCCCTACTGATAATAGTAACTTTATAAAAGTGTGTCAGAATGTGAACAAAGATGGGCTAGCTCAGAAACAAAACAGTAATATTTCTGACTGATGGGATTGTAGATGCTTTTCTCTTTCATTTTTCTTCAAAATTACCATTAATATTACCATTTAAATTCACACACACACACATGCACACACATACTCATAAATGTTTGTAATCCTTTAGCCACATAGGTAAAAGTAGTCCCTTTCTTATTGTCTTCTCCTTACCAAGATTTGAGATCATAGTGCCATAAACAGAACATACAGCTTGGCTAGGCATAAAAACAGTTTTCTTTGCCCATTGATCCTATTATTTATATTAAAACCCCAATACTGGCTACTTTACACTTATTATTTCCCCTTCTTTGTTGTCTTTTGCTTCTGGTGATGCCATGTGTGTGAGACGAACTCCATTACAGCCAAGGATGTGACTTTTCATTGTTTACTCGCTAGCTAACTTCTGTGCTTAGAATAGAAATTTGAATACAGAGTCATAGGTCTGTGATTGTTTAATAAAGGTTACTGTGATTTTGTTTCACTGTGCCCTGGTTACCAACTTATCTGAGTCCGGTGAGACAGAAAGCTTCTATAGGCGACAAGTTACATGAAGCAGGTTTATTATGCACAGGTAGGTAGCAAGGAGCAACAGACTCCCAGGATTCACTTTTTCCAAGGCTCAGAAAGCTCCTGGGGTGGGTGCAGACTCAACTGCATGTGCCCCACTTGCACCACATATGAGGCATCCTGAAAGGCAGCCTGTCCTGGGTTATATATATAACCTAGGGTTACACGACCCACTGGGCTAAAGTATTGAAAAACATCCTTTTGTCGGGGATGGGAGGTTGGAACAGAGCCCAGGCTGTTCCAGCCAGCTCCCTACTTGTCTCAGAATGTTGCATTCTCAAAATGTTCTAGTTATTCTTGAGAACTACAAACAAGAAGTGGGGTGGAGGAGAACTAGATCGGTCTAAGGCCACCCAAAGAACTGTCCTGCGGTTAGAACGTATGTCCACAGTATTTTGAAACTAGGCAGTAATGCAGTTTCTTTTCACAGGAAACCAAGTTGGCACTGCATGCTCCCTGGTACACATGACACTCTGAGACAGATGTGGAACAGGGTTTTAGAATCATCTATAAAATGGGCATAAGATCTCAGATTATTGTAAATGAAACAAAATATGCAAAGTGTTTAGCATCCTGCCTGGCAGATGGTGAGTCCTCAGATAATGTTGTTTATTACTATGACGACAACTATTAAAGCACTTCATGCAATATCTAGCACATTAAACATGCTTAGAAAATGTCGACCTCCCTTTCTGTGCCTTCTGAATATCCGCATCTCCCTTCTCACAGCCACAGATACCCACATACCTTCTAATATCATTTGTAAGTATTTTACTCTAAATAGTTCCACCAATCACAAGCTGTGCTGCCCGTCCAGCCCTAGAATTTCTCTTAATAGGTCCACGGAAGGCACCCCAAACCCACGTACCCGCTTAGCAAGCTAGTGGTAAGCTTTTTTCTCCTTTCCAGCAGAAAAAAAGACATTTCCTGTCAGCCCCTGCCAAGGACCTCAGCCCATTCTCACCACCGTTTATTTCAAAGCATTTACTTGATTCACAAAGTACATTAAAGAACCAAATAGATCCCTTGGGTACAAAGACGGCCATTGTCGCTGGCATGCTTCTCCCTGAATCCAGCTGTTCTTTTGGCTCCACAAGCTCTAGAATGCCAAAACATTGCTCCTGACACATCACACCTGCTTCCAGGACATGTCTCACCCCACACCAACCAGGCTACAGCCACAGGCCACGTTTCATGATTCTACAGTGCCCAGATGAACTCTTGTTGCTTGACTGGCTTTTATGGATGTAGCAAAGTCCATTTGGTCTTGTTTTAATAACATCCCAATAAAAGAGCTGGGAAATTAGATGCTAGGAATGACATTTAAATCCTCCATTTCCCTTTGCTGCAATAATGGCTTTCTTGATAATAAAGTAGATAAATTTTATTAAATTATATGAAGTTTTTCCATTTGAAAGCAATTAAGAAATGCTTTCAGTTCAGAATTACAAAACTATTCACTTCGGATTCAAGGTTGACATTTTTATTGGTAATTTGAGTTATAACATGCTCAGCTCTATGCCCATTCATTGGTCCCTGATACTTTTGCCAACATTTTATGGTTTTATGTGAAAGTACAGTATTTAAGCCTCCTCTAAATTCATGAGCTGCCCCTGCTTCTGAAAAAGGCTCTCTCAGTGTCTCAACAACACACAACCAGGGCTGATGTTTATTTAAAAACATCTGTTCCATCCTTTGTGGTACAACATACCAAAGTAGCCTGACATTTTAAATACTTTTTCTTTACACTTTGTGTCAAACAGCGAGAGAACATAACTACTTTTGTGATGAAAAACTGTTCATGGCAATTACAAGATGATACAGTAAGTGGACTAAATGGTACCCAAAGTAATCAAAGAAAAACATGGGGATTAGCCCAAATGCTGCAAAAACCCACTTTTATGGAGATTTCTAGCTCCCCAAATATCTTCATGATTGCGCTTTGCATCTTAGTACTTCCTAATTGATAATGAAAATAATCCTTTGTTACTTAATTTTTAAGATAAGAAAATGAATTATTATTTTTCAAGTTTTGGACAAATCAGGACAAGCCAAAAGAACACTATCACTATGTCCCTGATTGCTATGTCCACCTGGCAGCCCAGGGTGGCCAGGAATTCTCTCAGTGCTACCGACCACCGACGCACTTGAAGCCATTTCTCATCCATCTGTACTTGCCAGTGTTATGTTCAGTGTAGAAGTGGATCAATGATGTAAGGAAATGTCGCTTTTTTTCTACTTAAGTGCATATGAAGCACTTAACTACCAGAATATTGCCTGATACAGACCCTGTTCAATCTACTTTAATGATAAGATGGCTGTTTCTAGAAAAACAGGTGCTTCTAATATTTGAAAAGACAGGTTTTATAAATGAACCAAACACATCTTCAACAACCCCTCACACACATACACACACATACAAAAATGTTTTCTGTTATAGATTGGGCAAAAGTAAACTCCGGTTTAGCCTGTACTGTTAACAGATTCTAAATATCTTTAATCAGCAAAACACCATATGACTGAAGGTGCTCGAACATTCTCTTGGGCACAATACCTGAAGCAAAGGAGACATTTAAAGGAGATGAAAGGCAAAGATGGCTAAATTTCCCGTGGGGCAATTTGACAGCAACAACCTACCCATCATAGAATGCACAGCTCTGTTTCTTAAGCAGGGGAAGAGCAGTTTCTTGCTGTCGTTGAAAATCTCTCCTGCAGTCACTAAAATACAGGATGTCAGTGCTAGAAGGAAGCCCTAGAACGTCATAGCACAAGAGAGGCACCGTGCTGCCCTGACCAGTCTGGCAGGGACCCCTGCTCTGCCCTGCTCAAGAGGGCTCAGTGCTAATTCCCCGGAGGATGCCCCCCCCCCCACCCTGCTTTATTCCACACACCTGGGATTCTGTTGCCCCAGGGGTTAGCAATTACGAGTTAGCACCACAGCTCACAATTGTACTCAAACAAATTCTCTAAAAGCTGCCAGAAGCACATGGCCTCAGAATATGTAGAGAGTAGATGTGACAGGGAAATGTTATTTGTGACCTTTTAATATTGTGGCCCACTTTGGTCCATAAATCTCCTTTTCTGATCATACCAGCCTACCTTGTGAGCACACAGGCCTTTGATTGTCCTCTTTATTAGCTTAGTAAATGGAGTGATGTGTGAGCTTCTGTCACGGTGCTGACTCTGTTACAAAGTGTAAAGGGATTTCCCAACCACCCATGGTCCAGGCGGCGCCCTAATGCCAAAATACATCTGTTTTGTGGACATTCAACAGAATGTTTTATCAAAAAACGCAATTATAAATCTCTACTGCTTTCACTCTCTACTGGACCCATCCACTCATTACATAACATGTCAAAGCACCTCCCATCTTAAAATAAAAAACAAAACACCTCCCTTGATTCACATCCCGCGCTAGCCACCACCAGATTTCCATCCTTCTCTTTATAACAAAACCCTTAGGAAGAAATAGCCGTAATCCCAGTCTCTATCTCCTTTCTTTCTTGAACCAGTGCAATCAGATTGTCCTCCCTACAGTCAACCAGAACAGCTGCTTTCAATGTCACCAACAGACGTCGCATCGACGCTTGCTGCCTGGCTGCTTTTCCCGCCAGTCTCCTTTTGTCCTCCCTCCTGGTCTCCCCCCACCCACCAACTTTTCAATACTGAAGCATGTGAAGGCTTGGTCTTAAGATCTCATTTCTTTTCTGTCTCCTTTCTTTTGCAAGATGATGTCACCCAGACCTAGGGACTTAGATTACCACCTGTGTATGTTGTTGACCCCCAAAGTACATCTCACTTCTTCCGTGACATTCTCACCTGGATATCTAATAGAAACCTCTAACTTAATCTGTCCACTCCCTAAGACCCTATTCCTCCTGAAGCTTTCCCCACCTTAGTAAATGGCAATTCCATTCTTCAAGCTGTGCCAGCTCCGCATCCCCCTGCCCTGTAAGATTAAAGGCATCCTTGACTCTTCTCTTCTTTTCATGCCTCATGTCCAATCTGCCAGCAAATTGTTTTGACTCTCCCAGCAAAGTATTTCTTGAACTCATTACTCTTTACCTCCCTGGCTCAAGCACCCATTGTCATACACCCAGGTCATTTCCAAAGCCTCCTAACTGAACTTCTTGCTTCCACACTGGATCCCAAATGTATATTCTTTACAAAGTGACCAAAGAGATCCTTTAAAATACATATTTAAAGTAAAATTGACTCTTTTTTGATTTTGATCATCATGGTCCTAATACTCCTATGATTCAAATCCTCCAATGGCTTCCTGCAGGCTCCATAGTGGCCCTCAAAGCCCTATGCGACCTGGACTCTGACACTTCATTCCTCATCTTCCTCTCCCACCTCATTTGCTCTGCTCTGACACACTGTGTGCCTTGCTATGCCTTAAGCCCAACAGTCCCTCTCTCACCTTTGCCTCTCCTCTGCCTGTAATGCTCATCTCCTGAATGCACGCCTGGCTTACTACTTCACTCCCCCAGGCTACCTACTCAAACGGCACCTTATCAGGAAAGTTCTCTCTAACCTTCCTATCTCAAAAACGATCCCAAATTCTACGCCCTGTTTGTATGTTTATTATCCATCTCTCCTTACTAGTATGAAAGCTCAATGAGGAAGAACATTTGTTGTTCATGACTCTATCCCATTGTCTAAAACAATATGATTCATATAGCAGTACTCAAATATATATTAAATCATTTAATCAAGAAAGCAACACATAATAGATCTAGAAAGGGCCACAAAGAATAGCAAATTAAACTGCATATATCGTGGTGGATATGTGAGTAAAATAGGTCAGACATTCTACTAGACATTGGAGAAGCAATAACTTATAGATCATTTCAGTACCCTTTACTTTGCAAAGTTAAAAATAAGGTACATTTTTAATCTCTAAACTTTGGAAGCCATTTGAGTAAGGATGACAAAACAGAAAGTTCTACATACTAAAAGAAACCTTGACTAGTTACAATTTTCTATGTTCCTGCACACATAATTCTCTTAGATGAGAACAAAAAGGTTTATGAATGGGCAAGCTGCAATCGCATATGACAACAATAAGGAAAAAGGAGGCAGGTGCAGGGAATTAGTCTGTTTATATATGTTTGGTTGGTTAACCCACAGGATGAGAACGCAGGTTTGCAGCAGAGGGAACAAAAGTCACCATGCCCGGTGAACAATTATTTTCGTGTAGGGAATCTGTGATAAGTATTTATTTTAGAGAAGTTGATTTTCTTTTAAATAAGGGTGTGTGGTTCAGACTCTCCTCTGAGTGGCACTAGATACCACCCCCATTCACAATCCTATAAGAGACTCCATTCATGTCAATGTAAGCTTTAGGGAAACAGGACCAAATGGGACAATGTGCATCTTGTTGAGGGCATTAAATCTTACATACACACATGCATGAACACATAAACACACCTAATTTCCACCACCCATCTTTTTTTATAAGCATTCTCTTCTAGATTAATGTTCTACTTCAAGTACTTATGTTGCAAAATGAAACAATACACTTCACACCTTCTATAAGTGGAACCAACGAAACTTCTACATAAAGGGAGGTTAGATGCGACAATGCCAAGATTTTACAAGCAAAGACAATAGATCTGAGGCCTATTAAAGGCCTTAAAGTGTTTTTTCAAATGTCCACCCAAACTTTTTTAATGGCCTGAGACTTGGATTCAAACAGTCTTGGATTCAATTTTGGATCTGGAAACTACCAGCTAGTGTGAGCTTGGACAACATTCTTACTCTTAAAGCCTCTTTTCTTTTCTTCACAAAATTGGGCATCCCCCACTCCATCCTATCTCTATAAACCACAAAGTTATTATAAGAATGAAATAAAATAACATTGGCAAAGTGGCTATCACAGTGTTTGGTGTATAGTGTGTGCTGAATAAATATATGTTCTTTTTCCTTTTTTTTTGTTTTTTTAGGAGCCACCTTTTTATTATTCCTTTGTTTTGATCCATTTCTACTCTTTCTTTCTTTTTTTTCAGGCTTTTTTTTTATTCTTATTTCAGCATATTGTGGGGTTACAAAAGTTTAGGTTACATATATTGCCCTTGCCCCCCCACCCCACCGAGTCAGAGTTTCAAACGTGTCCATCCCCTAGACAGTGCACATCACTGCAATTCAATATCAATCTCATCAAGTAAGTCCCACTAAAAGTGGAGTAGATAATGTTACTTGTTCTCCAGTGAAGAAATTCATTTTTTACATTGTGTACCTGTTGAGTACTCAATTCTCTAAACTGAATTACACTGCTATAGAATCGCCTCTAGATTTTAATCTTCTTCTAAAATGTTATGAATTTGTTCTCTCTCATTGGATAGTCTTTCAGACTGAATACTCACTTCAGCCAAGTCTTTGCAAATAGAAGAATTGACTAGTTTTACAAGCTCCGTATTTTCTATCATGATTTGGGGAAAGGACAGAAAAGAAATTTAATTAAGTCATCAGCCAAGGCCACCTACCAATCCCCCAGGTCATCTAGCCAACCTCAACCTGCATCAAGTACTCCTCGGACAAACCCCCACTCTCAACACTCGATGCCACAAGAGATCAGCCCTCTCCCATCTCTGCCCTCATTACACCTCCTGGAGATCTCCACCCAGCCCACCTGACCTCTTAAAGGGAAATATGGAGTCATTCATGTATTTTTTCCATTATTTATTTCTCACAATGTCCCACAGAGAGACTCCAAAAAAGAGGAAACAGCTTCCTACAGGGTACAGCTTCCAACCTCAAGAAACATACATTTAAATAAATATACATTTCCATTTCCATCTATCTGTCTTATCAAAGAATAGTTAAGATGACAGGTATCTAATTCTTCTAAGAAAAGAAAATCAGCACAGCATTTTATGATACATTTTGTAAACACAGTATTGTCCTAATATTAAGAATTGTATATAATTAAAATTATTTTCATAAAATTAATTTTATAGAAAAAGGGAAATTGGAAAAAATGAGAAAGGCAATTGTACTCTTCTTCTTGTTAGCTTTTCCTTTTCCTTTATACATTTACACAATTAGGATAAAAATATTCAGTCTCCAAAACACAGTTTGGTTTTTGAATACATGACAGTCAAATTAACTCTGCAAATCAATGAACTCAAGAAAAAACTAAACTTTCCTATAGGCTTGAGGTTGAAACACAGCTATGAATTTTAGACAAATCCACACCCTCTTTTATCATATTTCTGGTCAATGGAAAGCAAGAACATCAAACTTTAGTTTTTGGAGCCCAGAAAAATAGTCACAAACTAGAACCATTTATCAGGTGAGTTTTGCTGATGTGACAAAAACAACAAGGAGTCTATTAAAAAATAAAATGCATCAGCACCTACTATGTGCTATACACTGTACTAAACAATGAAATATCTGTCTATCAATTATTTTGATAATGGGAAAACACATACAGATGCAATCATTTGTCATATTTAATGCACTTCAGAGTTTACAAAGGACTTTCCCAATCTGCTAGTTCATTTCAAAGACTCTATAGCAATCATTATGAAACACATCTCGATTTTGTTGATTCTAAAGATAAAAGATATTTCCAGATGTGCCCTACACAGAGCTTTCCAGTGCTCATTTTAAAGTTCTGAAGTGTCTTAGGAAGAAAACTATATGTAATGTGTAAAAACATGATCAGAAAAAGTTATTTTTTTTAATAGTTCTATCTGAAAATGACAAGAAAGGGTTAAGTGAAAACCAGCAAAACCAAATCACTAATCCAGGTACAAGAGGCACTTAAACCATACTTTTAAATTATGGTAACAATGTTTTTCCTCCATGCTGAAATCAATAGGTACATATGCTTCCAGGCTTTTAAAAGGATATGAATTGGATGCATAAGGGTGTCCAAGATAATTTGACCTCAGCACATTGAAAAAGAAAATTAGCTCAAATGGATACCATGTTTGGTTTCAGCCCTCAAACAGGCACGTGCTACACTCAGTGGGAATTGCGTGGGTGTGAGTGAGGGGAGAATTGGCTGGAATAGTTAGAAAGACTTTTATAAACTTGAGCAAAGTATTTCATTAAATGTTTGGTTTCTACTAACAACTACAAATGGCCAGAAAAATTCTTCACTTTATTTTTATTTTGCTGAATAGATAGGTGTCAAATAGAATATCTTTCATGGTTTATTGAAAGTGTTCTTATTTTTTTAGTAAGTTGGTTCAACCAGCAGTAAATATTATTTAAAAAATAAGCAGTAAATAAACCATATATTGATTATTTACAAGAAAAATTACCTTTCCTATCTTTTATTTTTGCACATACAGTTTTGACTATTAACTAGATACTTAAGTGATTTATTTACTTTGGTAATGAGCCAGGCAGAAATATTTAAATTCTACTCTTGGAAGTAAGAATTATCTAATCATTCACAAGCTCTTATAATAAAACATTTATCATGAGCCATTAATCCATTAGGACTTATTTTCCATCCCATCCTTTCACTAGCACCTTGCTTTGAACATAGTCAAGTTTGGCTGAAATTTTTCCTTTTATCATATATCATAGTTACAGGATGGGATGCACCAAAGCTGGATTCCAAAAACCCTGCACTCTGCTTGAACTTGGCACATAGAAACTCAACTAGTGATTCCAGAGCTGAGAGGCATACAGGCTCAGGGCCTGGGATCGTGCTTGGATCATGGAGTACCAGAACTTTAGGGTTAGAACACAGCAGGGAAAAAAATATCAAGGTTCAACAGTATCTCACAGAAATTTAGAAGTAGTTTTTAAATTCGCCAGGTACCATTCTGGTGGTCTTAAGTGGAGTACTAAGCCCGATGTTCCTGCATTCACTCCTCCCATCCACAACTCCCACCCAAGCCCCTCCATCCTCTACTTTGTGCTGTGAAGAGCTCATAGCCTTCTCTTAAAATACCTAACTCACATCAGGTGAAGCCCCTTAAATGTTTCTTGGGCCTAAACAATACCAACATGTGTCTGCACCTTCCTGTTTAATAGCAAACTACACTTACTCAGAAATTACTTATATTGAAAGAACACAACATAAATAGATATCTGCATCATATCGGGCTTTGGATGGCTGAAAATGGTAGTCAGTATTGCACTAAAAGAGGCAAGAAGGAAGTAAAAGATGATTACACTAAAAGTAAAGAGTTTTGTTTTTTAAGCAAATCCTCTGTCATTTAATAAAATTATTGCTATTCTGTCTGTCTCACAGTAATGTTACAAAACTTAACCTGGTGTTTAAAAAAACATTTTGTACACTACAAACAGCAGGAACATATGCCATCATTTTAATAATCTATGGTAATAATCTTAAAGTTATAACTTATTAGGTACCATATCTGTTTAAGAAACAGTCTAATAATCGAGTACATAGGCCTAATATAAACCAAAAAGTGTGTACCATCACAATTTTACAGATAAGGAAACTGAAGTACACAGAGATCAAGTGATTTGACCAGAGACACACAACTACCAAATGGCAAAAGATGAAATTTATGCTGCAATCTGCTGGCAAAAGATTCATTCTTTCTTGGGTCTACACCAATGTGATGCTATTCTAAAGCTCAAATTCTCAAAGAGGTTAATGGACCCATCTTCAGGGATACGCTAACCAAGTATTATAACAGAGAAGAAACCAAGTACAGTGAGCAATTGCAGAAGCACAGAGGAAAATAAAACAAAACAGACTATCTCTATCTCTATCTGTATCTATATACAGTTGACCTTTAAATGGCACAGTTTGAACTGTGCAGGTCCACTTATAAGCAGATGTTTTTCAATAAAAGTTACACCAACTGTGCCTGCCTCTCCTACCTCCCCTTCCACCTCCTCTACCTTTTCTGCCTCTGCCACCCCTGAGACAACAAGACCAACTCCTCCTCTTCCTCCTCCTCCTCAGCCAACTCAATGTGAAGACAATGAGAATGAAGAACTTTATGATGACTCACTTCCACTTAATGAATAGTAAATCTATTTTCTCTTCCTTATGATTTTCTTAATAACATTTTATTTTCTCTAGATGACTTTATTGTGAGAATGCAGTATATAATACATATAACATAGAAATAAATGTTAATCTACTGTATAAGTTACCCGTAAGGCTTCCGTCAACAGTAGGCTATAAGTAGTTAAAATTTAGAGGAGTCAAAAACTATATCTGGATTTTCAACTATGCAAGGGGTCAGCACCCCAACCCTTGAGGAATTCAAGGATCAACTGTATAGCCAAGTGCCTTTTCCTTATGGAGGATGAACATTTGAGAAACTGTCATATATGTTAATTAGAACAAGCCAGGAGATGCCTTCAATAACAGCATATTTCCTTAATTCTTTTTAATTTAGAAGATGTACTTTAATCTTGGTTTATTTTTTAAAATTATAATTGTATATATTTGTAGAGTACAATATAATGTTATGATATATGTATATAGCATTGTGTACTTCAAAATTGTTTGTTGTTTTCAAAACTGAACACAGCTTACGGCAGATTGTCAAAAACAACTTGCCAGCAGTTATCCAGAGTGGTGATTGTGAGATAGGTTTCACTGTTTCCTCATCTGTGAATACAGCTCATCCAGAAGGTATCTGTTCATCAACAGTCATCTTTGGTTAGTGATTTTCACTGATACCATCACAATCATATTTAAGCTTAGATTTATAACACCAACTGTTGCTTTAAATGTTTCAAGAGTGTACTATGAAGCAACACTGAAAAACAGTGGATTTTCAAATTATTTAAGCAGATTGCTTGTCACATGCCAGTTAATTCAATGAATGTTAGTAAAATTCTGTATTTCTCAAAAGTAATCAAGATATTTCAAGCTAGAAAGATAATGGGGACACAGCAGCAATTTGAGCCCAAGTCATGGAGACAGAAAGGTGAACAAACTGACTACCAAGCTCTTCTGTGTCTTCTCAGACACAACATACTGCCTTTCAAGCATCAGAAATTTGTCAAAAAGATTCTGGCTTCTCTCAAAAGAGTTTACTGGACTTCCCATGGGAGGTAATTCAATCAATGAAAAAAGAAAAAAAGGTGACTTGGTCTTGTGTGACAAACTTCAAATTTTACTGTCAGTAGTAAAGGTGCTATGTCGAGATAGCAGGCAGAAGTTAAGGAAGGATAGTGTCACCATGGTGTTCTCTGTAATTCTTAATGGCCAAAATTGGTTCAGGAAAAAACTTGAGACTGTATATGTGCAGGATTTACCTCAAATACCAATGTTGAACCTAAAGAGGAAATTAATATGTACTATGTGGATTAATGTCTGTTAGTGGTGGCTATTAAAGAAATAATAAAAATAGCATATTTAAGCCATTCCCCCCCAAAAAAAAGGTTATCATTAAATCTGGCTATCAACTTAGATTTGATGATTTATGTCAAAACTATAAAAATGAATAATTATTGAGTACATACCAGGCACCACTGTATTAATCTTTTTACCTTTTATTATCTCCTTTAAGCCTCACAACAAAACTATATGATAGGTATATTATCTCCATTTTACAGGTAACGAAACTGAGATCCAGATGGAGATGAAATCCATTTTCCCCACCCAGTTGGTAGGTGATTAAGCTAGAAGGCCACCCCAGGCTCTCTGAGGACTGGCCATTTCTCAATGATCACACTACACGAATGAACCTGTTACTGGAAAAGCACGTTTGTCATCTGTCTAAAGAACTTTCAAAACTAAGGAAACACCAGCCCCTTTACTGGCCATGAATGATCCTTAAAACACTGAAAAGACTGAACTGTGGTGAGCTTTTTTTTATTTCTAAATATTACTATTTGCCCTATTTTTGATTAAACCACTCTCTACAGATCTTTTATTAAGTGTCCATCAATGCATGAGGGGATTAATGAAATGTAGTATATGTATACCATGGAGCACTCTCAGCCATAAAAAATGGGGAACTAATATCTTTTGTAACAGCCTGGATGGAACTGGAGACCATTCTTCTAAGTGAAGTATCACAAGAATGGAAAACAAACATCATATGTACTCACTATTAAATTGAAACTAATCAATTAACACTCATGTGCACATATGGAAATACAACTCAATGGAAATCAAGCAGGTGAGAGGAGGGGGGACGGGATGGGTAAATTCACACCTAATAGGTACAATGCACACTATCTGAGTGATGGACACACTCATAACTGGGCAAAAGCAATTCATGTAACCAAAACATTTGTACTCTCATGATATTCTGAAATTTAAAAAAAAATAGGGATAAGGAAAAATAAATCAATAAACAAAATTTTTTTAAAAGAGTACATACAGCCTTCCTGTATATTTTCCCAGACACTCTAAGAGAGATTCTTGCTGAATGAAATGTGATATACCCAAAGAAGCATCTCATGCCTTTTGACAGGGGCTTCTTAGGCACATGGGTTATGTCACTTTTGTTATCTATAACTCTTCTCTCCCACAGTCCTGATAATATAAAATAGACAATAAAACAATTAAAGTAGAACTATTTTTCAACTACCTCTCATCAGCAGCAGGTCCTTCACTCATAACTTGGCCAGACTGTACCATCTCACACTCCAATCTCAGCTTATCTGTAAAGCAGAGAGAGCAACACTTTGATCCCCTCACTTACTGTAATTCATTGGTCAATTTAATGATATCAAAACCAGACATGTCCATATGTCTCCATTCTCTGACACATTGCAGATGTTTGTGCTTCTGGCTTTTGAGGCAAAGTGGCAATACAAAAAGCCCCAATTCCTTCCTACCCATAATAAGCTATCTCTGCACATGACATGTGTCATACGCTTCTTTATCCGCACCACATAAGCACTTACACATACACACATACATACACCATATCCTCTGTATGTGTATGATCCCACGCCACCCTTTCCCTATCGAGAGATGGAGTTGGTTGTAGTTACAGCTTTTGTCTTTGCTATCTTAGGTTCTCTTGCCTGACTTCTTCACCAGGGATCAAAATTTTTAAATAAATATGTGGTATGAATTAAGCCTGCACTGCCTAAGTCTATGTCACCTAGCTAAAGATCCTACATGTCAGACTTTGTAGACATTCCATTCATTCAGCAAATATTTTTTGAAGCACTCCTGGGTTCGAGACCCAATTTAACTATCAACAACAAAAAGGATGCAAAAGAAGAAAAAAAATCAACATGCTAATTCCACTCAGCACAATAGGAGTCTGTTGACTCCTGACAGCTTCAGTTTTTCTGACCCACAGAAACAGAGGAGAAAAGCCAGAGGCAGTGCTAGGTGCAGCAATTTTACTCTTTTTAAGCCTATTATTTCCTAAACCCATACTTACTTTTATAGGCATTCTTCTTTTCTATAAACATAAAAAACATAGTTGTTAAATTGCAGTTCCTTGTCAACACTCTAAACGCCAATGCAAACAACTGACTGTAGATTTCTTATCTTTCTGAAATATGTCATGTATTTAGGAGGGTCCAATCGATATCCTATGGAGCTGAACTTTTTAAGGCCAAGTGCTTGTATTATACTTATCAATTATTGGTATGTGGTAACACATTAATATGTTATTTATGAGTTTGCTTTACCCTCATTTAAAAAAAGTTCCCAAAATATCATTGTGTGTGTTGACAAATGAATTCATTTCACTTAGTACATTAAAATTCCATCTGGCTTTAGATGCTTAGGAGTGACAATTAATAAAGAAATATTCCTCACATTTTGATTTTATTAAATTAATTTACATTACTATATTCCAGGGAGACCAGGCTTGGTTGTCTCAGTGCTGAGGTGACCCCAGGCTTAACGAGCGTCCATGTCTGCATGTGTATTGGAGCAGATGGGGGACAGGAAGTGTGATGCAGGGACTTGTCCTCTGATCTCCCAGAATGAGTCTGGGAGTTGACAGCATAGACTGCTCTTTTCTGCGGGGAGATGCTTAAGAGCCCTGCGAGATCACCCCAAGTAGCCTTGGAAACTTCTCTCTGTATCTCTATGTCCAGACTCCTTAGAGCCCTGTGGAGAGCCGCCTTCCACCCTGTCAGAATCTCACACAAGAGAATAGTATGTTTCTGTCTATGTTCTACAGAAGATAGCACAGTATCATAAAGGAAAGGAGAGGAGAAGAGAGGAGAGGAGAGGAGAGGAGAGGAGAGGAGAGGAGAGGAGAGGAGAGGAGAGGAGAGGAGAGGAGAGGAGAGGAGGAGAGGAGGAGGGAAGGACGGAAAGAGGGAGGGAAGGAAGGAAGGAAGGAAGGAAGGAAGGAAGGAAGGAAGGAAGGAAGGAAGGAAGGAAGGAAGGAAGGAAAGAAGGAAGGAAAACAAGCCAGCAAAAAGAAAACTGTAACATTAAGTCATAAGTCAAGCAAAACCTGAAGCCATAGAAACATATCCTGATGCCTAAACTGACAAAGCTCCAAAAATATACAGAAAAGAAAAGTTACTCACAGAATGTGTTCTTGGACATTAGTCTAGTGGCATATACGCATGAGAAACATT
This sequence comes from Lemur catta, assembly GCF_020740605.2. Lineage (NCBI taxonomy): Eukaryota > Metazoa > Chordata > Mammalia > Primates > Lemuridae > Lemur > Lemur catta. The sequence continues at coordinate 12,788,859 of NC_059131.1, read as the reverse complement.
GCAAGTATAATAAGTGTTGCCAAGGGGGAGATACAAAATGGGGGAACTGAGGTCCTGGAGTGGTCTCACTCCATAGAGCATTTTGGTGGCAGAACCAGGAGCAGACCCCAGGACTCCAGCCCTGTAGTCCACTACTCCGTCCATCATGCCTACCTCACCTTTGTGCTGACTGTTTTGTTGTGTTGTGTAAGAGGCAAACCCAACGTGAACCCAAACGTTAGGACCCACATTCATTATTGATTTGCTGACCCTAACCCAAAGCCTTGATTTCTTTCTAGAATTTCACCTTAAAATTCTATTTTCACCACTTAACAGACAAATTATAGGATTTGCAAGTCCTGAATGTATACTGGTGATAGAATATTTTCTACTTCTAAACTAATATTCTTAAAAATTCTATATTTCACTTTTTTAAAAAAGATACACAAGCTCTGCATTGCATTTTTTCTTTTATTTTTCTACTTGTGAATTTGCACCACAGCATTCAAATCCTGCCAGAATTGATGACTCAAATGTCCTCTCTGTGTATGCACTATCCTTTGCAGGCTGTAGCCAGTGAGCCACTCTGAAGCCGCTTCCTGCTTCCTCCACCTTGTATTTGCTTTCAAGACTCTGTGCTCTGCCTGGGCTACTCTTGTTGCCTGCATTGCCTTACCTGCCTTGGTTCCTAGAGAACAGCTTCTCAATTTTCAAGACTTAGCACATATGTCACCTCTAAACTTCTCATCACACTGCTTTTTAGCCTCATTCTTCCAGACCTGGACTTCTACAACAGCAATGACAAAAATTGTATTTACTTGTTTGTGTATATGTTTGTTTCTCACAAGAGACTTTGAGCTCCTGGAAGGCAAGATAGATATTCAGTTTACTTGCCTGTACTCAGGGCTGATCATAATAAACTTTGCCTGCTCAATAAATAATAAATAAATGCTGCTAGATAAGTAAATGACTGACCCAGGCTTTACTGTTTTTACAGCAGAATTACTATATTTCCAAAAGCCAAGGCTAACATAGAAATGTCTTATTGGCTGCAAGCAAGTAAGCACGAAAGAAATTAAACAAAATTTTAGCCAGTCCAAACCCAATTCCATCCAGCTAACAGCATTAGATCTCTGTAAGATATCCCAGAAAGTACGTAAAGCAGCAAACCCAAAGGAAATTTTAAAAGATTAACAACAATCTCCTTCAAGTTTGGAAGAAGAGAGCAAACGTGAGCATACTGACTTCCTTGGGTAACAACTATTTCTAAACAAACAGATTTAGAAGGCAGACGAAGAGGAAAAAAGAGTAACAAGTGGCCCTATAGTATATACATAGATGCCCCCAATATATGCACAGTTTCCTATCATGATGCCATATTCATTGGAAGTTTTGGAATGTTTCATATTTTTATCATTGCTCTCTCAGGAAGCTTCTTTTCCTTTTAAGAAGCAAAACAATGCAAGAATGTTTGTATCATTCTCATTCTTTTTCTCCCTTCTTAAAAATTAAAATACCTGAATAGTTGAATCTCTATAAATAAAGAAAAAAAATAGAGCTCTTTCTTGAGGTTGAGTTAATCTTACCCCAAGATAAGATGTTAAGAGAAAGGTGATAATAGTCTCAGCTGATGACTTTGTTTATAGCTCTTCTGTTTCTAGAAAAAGACCACCTGCTTTCTTCTTATATCAACACACAGATGAAGCCTAGTGAGGAGAGGCTCATGACCTGGAGTTGCAAATCTTTATACTGTTACTAGCATTTTTTTCAGGCTAAGCAGTGTGCTAAAGTCTTTATTTGACTTGTTCAAAAATCCTAGAATAAGAGCTACGATGAGATCTTTCAAAAAACACATTTTTTGCATAGCATATAAAGCCTTTAATAATCCCTTCTTCCTTCCAAAATTAAAAGTATGTAAATCCTTGAACGTAGTGGTAGACCTGTCCAGGAAGTGGAAGGTGTCCTCCGCCTAGATACAGAGGTCCTCAAATTGAGAGGCTGAGGCTGGTCACATTGTTTGACATGAGGGTTAGTTTTCAGATAGTGAAATTTCAGTTGCCAGGTGCCAGAGGCAATTTATCAGACGCTCATAAAATAAAGATCAAAAAGCCCATCTGTCTCCCAGTGCATCTGGGATCTAGGAAGGAACACTCACAGCCCTCCATCCTTTAAACAGCTCTCACTTAAAGAGCTGAATGTTTATAATAACAAGAAAAGGAGAAAGGGGTCAGGTCAAATTCTGCCGAATAGCAGGTGTTGTTGTAAGTTTCGTGTTCTCTTTTTTTAAGACATAATCTAAAAGAACATTGAGCTCTTGCAGTGGATGCCCTCCATATGCATTTTCATAACATATGTCAACAGAAAATGGGACCTAAAACACAGAAAAAAAAAAAAGCATTTGACTATTTAAAAAAAAAAGTTTGAAAAGTTTTTCCAGGAAATATTCAATATAGTAAATTAACAAAATAAAATAAAAAATTTTAACAACGTCACATAGGACTGTAAAATGGTGCGATCCAAGACTTATAATGCACTTGTAACATAACAATTTGGGGTGACAATAATTCATAACTAATGATAATACTTGTATGTATGTAAGGTTTTTTCCTTGATTATTCCCTTGAGGAACAAAGAGATGGGGAGACTTGCCTGAGGTCACGAACCTATCAGTGATAGAAACACTTCGGACCTAAGTCTTGGGACTCCAAGTCCTGTGTCCTCAGCACTGGGCCTCCCTGCAGCAGAGGGGATGCAGCTTTGCATTGCGTGGCCAATGCCTACGGGTATTGCTCTTTCCTGTTGAATTGAAATTGTTGCATCTCAATTTTTCATTAGTTAAAAGCCAATTTAGGCATTCATATTTAATTAAGAAATCTTTACCTTCTCTTAGTTCTAAAATTTAGTTCTTTTTGTTTTATTTTTATTAAGCAAATGGTATGATTTTATGTTAAGGAGAATATATTTTGCAACTGGTCGTTTTGTATTTCCCTTTTAGTGTTCACTGGGCAAACATTCAAAGCTAAATATATTGCCCACTAATATTAGGGCTTGTGTTTTTAGGTACCATCTTCTTCCCTGTTCCCATATGCTCATCTTACCACTTTCTGTGTTTTTTTCCTTCCCCTTATGTTTCTCTCTCTCTCTCTGCTCTTCTTCCCCCTCCTCATTTGCTCTTCCTCCTCCTCTTTCTTCTGCTTCATATTTTTATCTCATGATACACATTTAATTCTTTTTTAATTGTGAAAGAAATAGAAAAGGAAAGAAGGAGAAAAGGAAAGCAAGTAAGCAGGACAGGAGGGAAGAAGAAAGGAAAGAACGCAGGGAGTCAAAAAGGGAAGGAATCTGGAAAAATAACATGATGGGAAAAATAAGTACAATATCAAGAAGATTAAAATCTAGAAGAGTCTACAAGGGTTACATACATGCAAGAGTTCAAGAATAATGAGGACAAAGAGAAAGGAAATTCGGGAAATTGAGGGCAAAGAAGAAAACGATGCTTATTTTTCCTGAAAAAGAATCTACCACTATTTGTATTTCTAGTCTTTCAAATTTTTCCATTAAATATTTTAATTGATTAAGATACTTTATATATTAAAGGAAATAACATACTATTGCAGATATATGATAGATAGATAGATATACAGATAGATAGATAGATAGATAGATAGATAGATAGATAGATAGAAGATAGAAAATAAAGATTTTAGATCCTAGAAAGGGCTTTATAATCACAGGATTTCATAAATGAATAGAGGGGAATGCCCAGAGTTATGTCAATCCTCAATAAAAATAAGGCCGCTTCAGTGTCATTCCCTGACCTTGGAAGGATGCTGACCCTGGAAGTCAGATCTGTAGACAACATTTCAGATATGTTTATGAGGAAAGAAAATAGTAGGTATTTGGCAACCTTAGACAGTCATCGGTAGGACTGAGGTTCCAATTTAGCCAACAACAAAGTATTATTTTCCAAGTGTATTAGACACAAGAGAAAATAAATCGAAGATAGCTTGTCAGACATCATCATCTGCTGGCCCTGCAACTCACACATGGGATCATTAATTCATGTGTTTGGGGATGGAGAAAACTTGGAGGTTCTTAGGAATGATGTTTTTCTTAGCCCAGAGCCCTTCCTAAATGTCATCGTTATTTGGCATCCTTTGTGGAGACTGTATATCTTGGGGGCTTTGAGAACTACTCACCCCAAATTCACACTTGCTGGAGAAATGGCAGTTGAAGGCATGATGTTGATAGTTTTAAAATCAGTGGTTCAGAAAGAAATGGGGTTGGTACTGGGATATTTCATGCAGCTTTAGGATTTGGTTCCTGCCAATGGGGCTAGAGTGCAGGTGATGCAGTTGTAAGCTGCTGGAAGGGCCCACACCAAAGCCAGGCCACTGGAGTAAGAATAAATCATCTCTGATTCCCTTCTCCATTACCTAACAGACACATGATTAGCCATTCTGAAAATGGGTTATTTTCAAGTTCCCTGGAACCTGATGATAATTTAACTGTCCTTAGCAGACACCAACCCCAAAGACATACAAGATAAAAATTTTTGTAGAAATCAGAACTAATTTAGGAACACAGACTATACCCGTAAGTGGGAAAACTCAGATGACTTTGGTGATCTTTGACTTTGAGAGTACCCAACATCCTCCATGACTGTTGATTTCTAGAAGCAATTAACATGTAGAGAAACTAGAGTAACCTGATTAAGTCACTCATTTGTATCCTGACTTTGCATGATCATCACTATCAAAAGTAATAAATTCACTGCTTTATATTTGTATAGTTCCCCATAGACTATTGTGGGTAGAATTGTGTTCCTTAAAAAGACACATTGGAGTCCTAACCCTCACTACCTCAGAATGTGAACTTGCTTGACAACAGTTGTCTTTGAAGATGTATTCAAGTTAAGATGGGGTGATACTAGAGTGAGCCCTAAATCAATGACTGTCATCCTTATAAGAAGACACAGGGACTCAGACACACACGCAGAGGGAAGACACCTATGCAAAGAAAGAAGTAGAATTTTAGTGATGTAACTGCAAGCCAAGAAACGCCAAGGATTTCCAGCAGCCACAAGAAGCTAGTAGAGAGGCATGGACAGGATTTTACCTAAGACTCTTCAGAAGGAACCAACCCTGTCAACACCTGGACCTCTCTCCTCTAGAGCTGTGAGAATAAATTTCTGTTATTTTAAGCCACCCAATTTGAGGTACTTTGTAACAGCAGCCCTGGGACACTAAAACCTAGACCATGGGGCACAATGATGCTGAAAATCTGACGTGACTTTTTACGGGAAACTAAGGTAAATATAATCATAGATGGCATCAACATAATTGTCATGTCCACATTTCTTATAGAATGACTGTGCCAGGCACTGAACTTTGCATATTTCCAAATGAATATTTACCACACAAAATAAGGATGGTATTATTAGCTCCATTTTATAGAAATTGAAACCAAGGTTCAGAAAAGTTCTATAACATAGCCAAAATCACACCCCTAGTAAGTTGTAGTGCCAGAATTTGAGCACACTTTCAGTCTAAATCAGAACCACCAGCACTTAAATATTAGTGCAGAACACTCCATTATACCAACTCAAAAGTGAGGGTAAAATTAGAAGATTATCTTATACTATCTTCCTCATTTTATAAATGAAGAAACTCAAACCACTGTACAAAAGATAAATTTTACTTAGGAACACACATGCTACTCCTGATGCTAACACAGGTCTTTGGTCTCTTGTTCCATCATAACATGCCAAGGATACTATTTCTACCTGCACCATTAACACCTTTCAGTGTGCCGTTTATATTTGTGCATGCCATATTTACCAGGAGATTTGGGAAAATATAAAGAAGCAGTGAGTATGTGAATCCTTTGGTGCATCATCCTCAGGAAGAGCCAGACAAAGGTGGCACAGTGATTAATTCTGGATGGTCTACACTGGTCAACTAGCTTCCTTGGGCCAATAGGTCTTTCCTTGCTTTCTGACTTGAGACACATTGATATTTGTGTTCCAAAGGCATGTCCTTGGCTGACATAAAACAGCAGCCCCACTGCTTATCGGAGGGGTTACAAAAATGCCAAGGGCCATCTATGCATGGACCAAGCCAATATCACAGCTTCAATGTCACAAGAGTGAAGTGCTCTTGGATCATTAGGTGCTCTTGCTGTCACCTAACAGTGAATACCTTTTTCTCTGATCTACTTATTGTCAAGAGATGTGTTAGAACAACTTGGAGACCAGAATGATCTACAGTGCTGAGGTGACATGGTGTTCTTCCAGCTCAGCACATACACAGAACTCTCCTTAGGAAGACGTAGGAAAGCACATGTGTCAAGTGCTAAGGAAACTGATGATGCAAATCTTTGACAACTGCAGTAGGACATCTTGTTCATTTTCCTAGATGGCATTTAGTATTTCAAGAATCTTGTATCTTTATTATATTTATTAATAAAACTAATAATTTAATTATTTTAAGTTTGACTTATTAATTCCACTACTAGGAAATAAGTAAATATAACATAATGCATAAGGACATAGGCATTGGGCTCAAATCATTTTGGATTTTCTTACTGGCTATGTGGCCCTGGATGAGCATTAATCTCTCCAAATATCAGGTTCCTCACTTATAAAACGAGGATAGTAATCAGTTCAGAGGGTTACTATGAGGATTAATTAAAATAACACATGTAAAGTACTTAGCCATGTAACAAAAAACACAAAATATAAATGTAAGTGTTCATTATTATACTAAGGTAATTTGATAAAACAAAGCTTTATATGAAAAAAATATTCACTGCAGTGTTATATATGGAAAAATGGGAGAAAGAGGGAGCAATCTAATGGCCTGAAGTATGGGATTATTTGAAAGCATTTTGTGTCAAAATCCATGTATTTTTTTTCTTGGAACACAAGATTGAACAAAGCACTGACCTTGAACTTGAAGATATCAGAATCTGGTTGAGAAAATGAGCATATAAATAGGAAAATACAATACAATCAATTTGAGGATGGAAGTATAAACAGGATGCTATGCGGGCACAGAAGAATGGCATCCAAACGTCTAAACCTAACCTGTGGATGCAGGAATGGTTTAAGAAGGGAACAGATTATGCACCTGTTGAAGGCATCCAGTACCCTAGAGCCCGGTCCACTCCTTCTAGTACTTAATACATAACAGTTGTTGAAAGAAATTTTAAAAGTTTATTGGGTAACCCAGAATTACCCCATTTTTTTTGGTTCTGAATCAAGGACACTTTCAGTTTTAAAATCTACAAAGTAACTTCCTGTACTTTTAAGTAATGATTTCAAATTTTCCTGAAGCTTAAAAATTGTAATCTCAACATGTTTACTAAAATGTATTCTCATATAATCTCCATTAAAAATAAACATATTTAGATCACACTCAAAAATATCAAAATTAGAGAAATTTCCTTAGCTGTAACCTCTAGCATAGCTAGGAGCTTCTAATTTCAGGTCACATTCTATGCTTATGTTATCAAAATATAAAAAGGACACTACATTAATAGCCATTTCTAGGATGAAGAGCATTTAAATTATACAATAATCAAGTAGATTTATTATAAATTTGACTAAGATTCTGTTTGGGTTTAATGCCAGGAAAGCTCCCCTCTCCTACTCAATGTAGATAGTTTAACTTCAGTGAATGTACTAAAACTGATAGCATCCACTCTTAAGATATAAACTAGCACTATGTCTGCAGAATTGATAAGGAAATTATTTTCTCTAAAACAAAGCCAAAGGAAAAAGATAAAAAGGAAATGGCACACTTGATTCTTTATGTTTTTAGATGACAATTAAAGCACTTGGGATTGTCTACCATTTGAGCAGCCTCATTTTTCACAAAACAAAGTTATCTTAGGAATTCCTCACTCCAAAACTGAGATTATGGTTTCAATTTAAAGTATAAAATCTGTGTTTAAACCATACATCCATTTTGAAAGCACAAGTTAAAAACCAGCAACATACTTAAAAGCAAAGACAGAAAATTGATAAATAGTTCACCAGTCTCTGCATTTTGATGTTAGAAACCAATATCAGGAAGAAGAAAATAAAGCTGCTCTTCCTTAATTTTATTTTACTTTTGGCATTTACAGTCTTAATATGTAGTATTGAATAAGTCAAATAGGCAAGAGAAAACACACACACACACACACACACACACACACACACGAATATATACTCTGATCCATAAACTTACCTCTGCTCCAGAATGCCAAGTATAATGATTTCTAGGGCTCTAGCATGCTCTCCCCATAATACATCAAACTGCTTGTCCCCAGGATGGATGACCAGAAACATAGCACAAAAATGTTAATTTAATGATAGTCAGTAAAATTGTAGTAAACATTGTATTTGTGTAATGGGACAAACTGTAACATCTAAAGGTCCCAACAAACAATGCCATCTCATATATTGTTCCCCAAAGAATGAAATTTGTGATAATTTGTATTTAATTTCTATGATCTGCTTCTGTCTTTGTTGAAATGCAAAAACCCCAATTTTACAAAACTGCATCCCAGTACAAAAATGGGGGCTTAATAAATATGGGTGCATTTTAAACAGAACATTACCTGGAAGCTAACAAACACTGAGGAATCCTTTATTTCACAAAGCTAAAAATTTCTTATTACTTAATCTTGAAAATATTTGCTGCTTGTCATTTATTTATTGCTGTTGCTATTTTACTCTGCTCTAATTTTTTCCTGTTAATTTCTGTAAATAATTACTGGTGGCCCACTATGTGCCACGCATATACTAGTCACCACAGACAGAGAGATATATCTGTGCATGTAAGCCAAGGTCCCTTTCTTTAAGCAACTCAGTTTAGTCAAAAATACACACAACCAAACAGACATTTATAATTCACGCTTTATATATTAGCCTCCAATATCATCACCCAAAGCAAAAGACCAGAAATTCTTCCTGTCTTGGCTTCTGCCTTACTGATTCAATTAGCTTAAAAATTTGCTGAAACACTTAGCTCCTTCTCCATATTTTCCTAAGCATAATGGAACAATCTAGGCCTCACTCTATAAAAGGTTGGACAATATCTGATTTACTCCTGAGAAAAGTAAGGCCTAAAAGGCAATAACATCTAGCCACCCAGCGGGAATGCTTTCAGGATTGGATCATGTTTTTATTCTTGCAATGCACCATTTAAGAGCTACTGTGGTTTTCTGAAGTTCCATTTGTGGGGAATTAAACATGTGGGCATTCTTTTTTATACTGCATTATGCTATGTTATACTACTGTTCTCCAAAGTTTTTACCTTTTCCTCCCTAAAATAAAAAGCATCTAAGCTTCAGGGTAAAGTGTTCATGGTACTCTATTTTAAAGCTCTGTTCCTTTCAAGATGAAGCAAAATAACCTCACAACTGTACAGAAACCAGCCAACATTCCATAGCAAAATTTACTGTAAATACTTGATTTTGGTAAGGAATTCCTAATATAGCTGTTTAATTTAATAACTACAGGATACTACTTCCTCTGTACAGATTTTCAAAACTTAAATAAACCTAGCATTCCTATCAACTATTTGTTTACAAAAATATTTGACATTTTTTCTCCTTGGCAGGATTAACGACTCATGTTCGAGTCACAATTGTAAGGAAAGAATGGTTTTACATGTTTGTCATTTCATATCAAATTTGAATAATAACAGCTAAAAGGACATTTAATCCAAAAGTCAAGAGGAAATGTGAAACTGTAGCCACACTCATATTCTTCATGTTTTAAAAACTATACCATCAAAATGTCTTTGTAGAACCACAACAAAAACTAGAGCTGGGAGAAAATTTGGAGATCAAGTTAAACTAAACCATTTTACAAATGATAAAACTGGAGTTCAAATAGATTCAGTGGCCCAAGGTCACACAGCTCAGTCTCAGTCAAGCCACAACAAAAGCCCAGGTTAATGACTCCTTGTCTAATTATTTTCATGGGTATCAGGTCACAGTGATTGATTTACAGATACAGCACATCATCCTTCCAGGATTCCTCTATAGCTAGTCATCAGAGCACACATAGAGCCAAGGTCTCTATCTGCAACTTTGTAGCACTTCTCAGGGTCAAGCACAATCCCTGAAGTCCATGAATAAGGAGATCTTATATCTAGAAACTAAGTAAAAACATTCCCAGCCTGCAGTCAGGGAGAAGATGGGTATAGTCAAAGGATAGCCCCACTGGAAAAGACTAAAGTAAAAAAAAAAAAACAACAACCAGGCACCCACTGCAGGTCAGCATGCTGCCTGGCCTTTTCACCAGTCAGAAATTCTGCTCTTTAACAGAAAGTCTTTCCAGTTTCCCTAAAATCTGCTGTAGGGTAGAGAGATGGTCATACCTGAATGGACCATGGGATGGTAGCTTGGAGAGACAGAACAGAGCAGGAGGCAAGATTCAAACCAGTGTTCACCTAGTATATGGCCTATTCTCAGTCAGTGCGAGAGGAAACCTAGCTCTCTGAAAACAAATTCCTACTGATGATAACCCAGCATTTCCTTGCCACAATCCCCATAAAACATCCTTCATTCCAGCTACTCAGACTGCTCTTCATTCTCCAGACAGAGCTTATACACACTCCCGCCTCCACATTCATGTTCATGGCATATTTTCCTAGCATGACTTTTTCCTTTTCTATATGCATTTACCAAAATCCACACTTCCTTTAAAGCCTTTCTATATCTCTCTTCCTCCATGTGGCTTTCCCAGTCTTTAAATCCAACATAATCTCTACATTTTGTTCCTACGGTATTTTTCTTTGTGCTTCTCTGTTACATTTAATGTTCCCTCCACCATTGGGAGTAATAATTCCCATAGGAGAGTCTCCCAATTAGAACATGAAGGGATTAATCTGATTCATCTTTCTAACCTTTTAGTGTCCAGCTCAATGCCTGGCACATGGGCTCCCTAAGCATTTGCTGAGTTGACTCCAGTTAACACACACACGAGAATTACAGAAGCTCCAGTGTTATTGATTGCTGATGCTAATCTTAGCATTTCTGGTACAGTAGCAATTCCACTTTATTCTTCTGCTCTTCTCATCCTATCCTTCTTCATCTGATTATTATTATTATTATTATTTGTATTTTTATTCTGATCTTGATCAAGAGCTCAGAAAACTACTGCCTGTAAAACCTGTCAACATATATGCACAGGCTGTGTGGAGTGCTGTGTGGAGCCTACAGGTCTTGGCTCCATTTGGTACAGCACAAGATAGCATCTCCTCTCTTAAATCAACCGAGATTCTGAGTATCAGAGAAAATCTCTGGCTGTGCTTCTTCATGCCATGGCATATATAAATTATGCCTGACCATTAAGACATAAAATAAAGGAACCTTAAAAATGCAGGAAGCTATAAATTACCCTGGAAATGTTTTAATCTCTCACTATCAGTTCTTCCTTGGATCACAATCAAAGTGTATCCTATTTTTAAAAAGCCCTTATGGGTTTCTTCGCCACCAGAATGCCTTGCTTCAAGTGAATGTCTGGGATGGAGCAAAAGCCATTTATGTTTTAGTGTAACATCTCAAAATGATATATTTCATTTTCTCAATTAAATTGTGAGCCCCCATGAATTCATGTTCTGCTTCTGAGTAAAAGAACTTTGAGAAACAATGGCCATTTCACATAGAGAAACTTACCACAAAATATTATGCTGTAAAATTATCCAAACAACTCTGCTAAAACAGCTGTTCAAACATCTGGATGACTCCATCACAAAAACCTCTTCCCTTATGGGTCTCCCCCAAGGAGCATACCCTACACCAAGGTCTTCATGATAACTGATGACAGTAGACACACCAGTTGTCCAAGTCAAAATCACTAGGCTCCCCATCACCGGAATGAATAGAACCCCATTTAGGAAGTACTCATTTACAAGAACAAATAAAATGTGTTTATTTATCCAAAAAGAAAGCAAAATGTTCAAACAAAATTTATTACTTACTATGTTAACCCTGAAATATATCTGCATGTATATATTTGCATACATTTATACATGTAGGTGTATTTATTTGTGTATTCACATATATTCACTTCCCAACATTCAGACTATCTGTCAACAGTCTCTTAATTCCTTACAATCTGTATTTGAACTTTACCATAAAATGAATGATCACACTTACATTTGGTTTCATAAACTATTCATAAAATATTTTGGTGTCTTATAAAGTATGTGGCTTATATTACTATAAAAGGAGGAAAGACAAGTGAGACATCTTACAAAGATCTGGGTTTCAAACCATTGCAAACACACACATTTCTATAAACTCAACAGATGTGAGTCCAAACATTCTGAGGACAGCACAGAATGCAAGTTCATTGAAGGAAGAGACCAGGTCTACTTAGATCTGTATTTCTAGTAATTAGTCTAGGACATAGGACACAGTTGGTGCCCACTAAACATTTGTAGGCTAAATAAACAATTGCCTAAATGAACTCTGTAAGAGCATCATGTAATGGGAAGAGAGAAATTAGGTGAGTAGGTTTGAGTCATGATTTCTATATCTTCTGGTTTCATAAATTGGCCAAGCCATAATTATACTTTGGCTTATAATTCGGTCAGAGACTAAGATTCTCTTAACTCACCCTCCTGTCATGCATGATACAAAAGCGATCCTCAAGGTGTGCTGTGGGGCCCTGGTGAGGAAACGTGTTGAAGTCTTATAACAATAATAAGTAGCATTCATTGAGAGCCAGCTCTGTGTAAAGCCATTTCTATGATTTGTTCCCTAATTCCCATAATATTTTTTCCAGCAGGTGCTAGTATCTTTATATTACAATAAGAATTGTATACCTAAGTCCCCTGTGTTTGTTTTGTTTTGTTTTGTTTTACCTTAGTAGGTGGAGGTGGATCTTCCTCTGGCCACATTGTAGTCACTGAGTCAGAGGCTAACACCTGGACAGAAAGTAGGTAAAACAGCTTTTGAAGTCAAATCAGAATGTGCGTGAAAGTGCTCTGGAAATATGTCAAAGCACACCCAGTGGAAGATTCTGTTAATAAGAGGGTTTCATATCTGGTTCAGAGGAATTAGGATAGTCATTGAACACAGTTTCCTGATTCTGAAGCCTCGTGTGATATTCAGGTTTCACATACAGCATGTTACAAAGCATGTCAGATAATAAAGTGGTGATGGTGAGAAGCCCAAATAATATAAAATCACTCTTTGCTACAGTTCTGGGAATAAAAGAAAAAAGGAAACTCAAGAACCCAAAGACTGTGCCAGAAATTCCATTGTGCAAGGAGGATACTGTCTTCAAAGCAGCCAGTGCCTCCCACTACTCTCTGTTTTGATCTACAGCCCATCACCAACTTTGTTAAAACTATCCAATAACCTAAGGATCAGATCCCAACTAATTCTGAGGAAATGCCACAGCTCCTAAGGCAAGTGAGAAAAGGCCATTTCATTTGTATGGCAGCATGAGCAAAAATGTCATCTGAAGGAGCCTGGGGGAAAAAGTTAGAGAAGTTAGACATTATAAATGAACATTCCTTCTTCTACAATGTCTTACAGGGAAAAAGAAAGAATTCTGGGCCAGATAAGGAGCCCAAGCCAGAGATACTATAGCATTTTACAGCTTGAGGTCACCAGGGGGGGACGGGGGAGGCCAGCACACACGAGCAGAGCAAGTGCTAAACCAGGCAGTGTGGGGAAGTGTGTGGGGTTAGTCCTGGGAGGCTGTCAGGGGAGAACAGGGAAAGAGAAAGGGGGAGGCATCCATGAAAGTGTCTGGGGCTGCTTGAGAATATCAGATTTCTTCCTGAGAACAATGGGTCCACATGCACAGTGACAGACTCTAAATCAAGAAGAAACTAGAAATAGGAGGCTAGCCCACGGGGAGATTGCTACCAAGAGCCCTCCCTCTCCAGGCAAGGTAAGTTAGTTGTGTCAGATTATTCCACCCTTGGAATGAAATCCATTCATGAACTTGGGAGATATAAAGCAAAAGATGGAGGAAGTCTCAATTGGGGAATTAATTGAAGAGTAGAAAAATGCAACTTTCAAGAGTTATACATGGCAGGGAGAATGACATAAGAGGCTCTGAAATTACAGCTGAAGAGATGTGCCATTTATTCAGGAGCTGCTGAAAATTCCCAGAAGGGAACATGTGCTGGAGTTGGCTGTGATGAGCTGGGGCTGTATTCACTGATTCACCAAGAGGAATTCAGAAAATTCCAGGAGAAAGCATAATGAGGCTACAAACTGGGACCAGGGGACTCCATCAGATTCATACCTTTCACTAAATATTCAAGGCGTTGGGAAACTTGTGAGTCTGTTTTTCTCATCTGAGAAAGCAGAACTGTAGTGTGACAGTTCTCCTGCTATTAGGTTGTGAAGAATAAATTTCTCCCCCTCTCTACAGCTCCCAGGATTCAGAAAGTCTCTTCAGTACTTTCAGCAACAAATCTAGGGTGTCTTGTTTATGTTCTAACTTTTCAGCTCTTTAAAATGCATGATCTCCCAAGGAATTCAGACACAGGTCCCTATTTCTTTCTCAATTTATGTGCCCCAATCACAAATCTCTACACCCCAAGCATGAACATGAACACAGGCTAGAGCTACCAGTCTGTATTGCATAGCAGTGTCTTTGAAAAGGCTCATCCCAGAGTTACCACGATGACTGGTGTTCTGAGGACCACAATAATCATAATGAAAATACTGACAAAGCTGGCATCCATATTTTACAAAAGAGGAAGCTGCGCCACAGAGAGAGTAAATGATTTGCTCAAGATCACAGACCAAGATTTGTACTCAAGAAGGTTGGTGTGAGAACTAATGATATCAACCACCAAGTAATAACTTGCTGATCTCCATCTAAGTACACAAGAAGATGCTCAGGACTGTAGAAGAGAATTTCCTCTGTACTGCAGAGGAAAAAGCTTTCTTGATTTTCTAGGCATGTTACTCTGAGCCCACAGTAGTAAATATTCATTCACATTAACCCATAGGACATTGCTAATAATATTTGTTTAAGTATCTACTTCTCTGCTTGTCTGTGAGCTACTTAAGAGCAGTGACTGTATTTTCTGTTTCAGCATTCTCAAAGTCTAGCATAGGGCTTGGCACATCATACTCTATAAATTTAGTTAAAGAAATGAGTACATTAAAGTCAAATTATTCTCATTAAGCATTTACTGCATTCCCATTATGAGCCTTGTCCTATGCTAAGCACTGAGAATAGCAAACTGAGCTGGTCATATCTCCTGCTTTCAAGATCCTTGCAATCTAATTGGAAAATCAGATGAGTAAATGGAAAATTTAAGTAGTGAATTTTTAAAAATTCTTTGACTAAGATAGGCAGTATTATAGGAGTGCAAAAGAAATAGCATAAACATAGCCCAAGGCTGTCAATAAGGACTTCCTAAGAGAGATTTTAAAGAATCGTCTGGCAATTATACTGGCACCAGGGACAGCTTAGGCACAAGCCAGCAAAACTATGGGGCTATTTGGCACTTTCAAGCAATTAAATGTTGACATAGCACAGGTTATGGAAAAGAATACTGAAAATGCAACCAGAGGTCAAAGTTAAAGGACAGAAAATGTTAAAATTAAATTTCCTCCCCAAAGATCATGGTGAGTCATTGGTGTGTGGCAAGTGAGCAATACATTGATGCTATAAGAGATCTCTTCTGATGAGTCTTCAACAAGAAAGCTGGCACTTGGATGTTGGAAGAAGATAAAGACAAAGGGCCCTTCAGGAATGGAGAGCAGGTTACAGCAGGAGAGAAGTAGCCCAGAGCTCTTCCGGAGGACACGGAGGGGCAGAAGAGCAGAGGGTATCACAGAGTGGCTAAGAGAAGTTCTGCAGTCAAAACTGTACACAAACCTCAGCGCTTTCACAGAGCACTTGCACAACGTTGGGCAACTTATTTAAATGCTTGTGCCTTAGTTTCTCTTTCTATACCCTAGGAATGATATTCACTGACTGTAAAATTACTATGGGGATTAAATGAGATAACATACAAATTGTTCAACTAGATAGTAAGGCAGGGATTTCCCTGTATTATGTTGACCAGACTTTGCAGAAAAACAGATACATACTACAGAGAAGCCCTTACCTTTCTTTCCAGCTGTATTATATTATCTCACTTAATTCTCACATCAATCCTACATGGTCACTGATAGTAGCACCATCAGAAAACTTGGGATACAGTGGAAAGAGGCATTTTCTTTCATTACCAACACCTGCCCCCTCACATTCAAAGTGCTTTTTTGCTTTGTATGGAACACCTGGGTGCTGGGACTGCACCACCTGATACAATCTGAGGAAATCAGCTGGTTACTGAAGCCACGAAGCCTCACCGCCCCACACTCCAAGATGCCCATCACTACTATGCGAAAGTCTGCTCGCTGCTTCTGCCAAATTTGGGATCTCTCTCAAGAGGTCCGTTACCCATCATCTGGATGAACTGGACAGCCATCAACCAAACTAGCAAGAAAATTTCAGAATTTCCGGTCTTTTCAATTGCTGTTCCTCAGAAGAAATACTCTTATTCAACCCATACAGTCTTCTCATCCCCTAGTCCATCATTTTATTTCTTTTTTTAAATGATTTTTGTTTCCATCACTCCAAAAGTAACAAGTAAATTAAGTAGCCCTCTTGTTTCCCCAGCTAAACTGCCTCACCTTGGGCTTAGGTTGATCTTTCCCCAGCCGCACAATCACCTGGGTTTACTCCTGGGTGTGTGGCATGCTGATAGGGCAGACTGGCACCTGGTGGCTCCCCTAGTTATGAGACCTGCAGGAGGAGAGGCTCTACTGCTCACACAACCTGTCCAGGAGGCTAATCTTGACTTCCCATGGCTGATGGCCAGGAAGAGAGGAGAACTAGAGCAGAGAGAATGATTAGATCCTAGTCTGTGGCTCTCTTCTGCCAAATCAAGTCTTGGATATTTCTTTTATCTGTGCCTACAATGAGCAAATTTTACTCAGTATGCTGACTCAGCATACAATAACCTTTAGTGATGCACATGTAATATTATAAATCCAACCCCACACAGAACACATAAACATTTTTACAAAATAGAGTTCAAAGTGCTAAAAGGTACTGAAGTAAAAAAAAAAAATGTCAAAATATGGAAACACCAAAGATAACAAATATATACAGGTGAACAACTTCCTTGAATAATCAATTATTATACTGAATACTTTACTGCAGTATCTCATTTAATTACCATAATATTATTACAAAGACACTATTATTATCCACATTTTACATATGAAGAAATTGAGGCTCAAAGCTTAAGATTCTTTTTCCCTATACACTTAAGGAAAGATAAGAGTAGAGGCTGTTGAATCTATGCAACCTATGGATGGACCGGAGAAAGATGCAGCAATATCTCACTTCACACAACCATCTAAATCTCCTGTGACCAAAAAGGTGCCTCGAAGATTCTGAGATTATTTTACAGTTTCTGCTCTTCCATCAAAGGTCCCCAAATGACCCAGACTTTAGAGGGAGCCCCTTGAGAATAAATACCTGCTTCCTTCTTTTCCCTCTTAACATCCACTGCCTTGGTCCAGGCATTCATTACCTTTCGCCTGAATTATTGCACCAGCTTGCTCACAAGCCTGACTGACTCCATTCTGGTTATTTTTATTTTTAATTCATTGAGGCATAATGTACATATAATAAAATATAATACCACATACAGAATTTAAGTATTCAGTTTGATGAGTTTTGACAATTGAATATATCCATGTGATTAAAACCCAAAGCAAGATATATAATATTTCCATCACCCCAGAAGGCTTCCTTATTCCCTTTCTAATCAACTTCCTCTAATTCTTAGAAGCTTATTTTTTATTGCCATAGATTGATTTTACTTGTTTTGGACTTTATGTAAATGAATAATGCAGTTGTGCTTCCATTTGTGTCTATTTACTTCATACAACATAGTGTTTTTGAACGTGGCGGTTGTGTGTAACAGCAGTTTGCTCCCTATTATGGACTGAGTAGTCATCGGCTGTATTAATAAACCACAATTTGTTTATCCATTCACCTATTGATGGACACCTGGGATGTTTCTGCTTTGGGGCTTTTTTGATTAAGGCTGTTTAAAGATTTTCATACAAGTATTTTGTGGAGATTTATTTTTATTTCTCTTGGTTAAATATTAAAAAATGGTAAGAATGTGAAGTACCTGGAACTTTCATTGCTGTTGGAAGCAAGAAGTGATTCTACCACTTAGTTAAATTGGCAATTTCTTTTAAACATAAATGCACATTTACTGTAGAAATCAGCTTTAATGCAAGAAGCATTTCACATATTTGGCAAGTTTTTATTTTTGCCTTGAGCCTTAGGCTTAAAAATTACTTATCTTCAGTCTTTAATCTCAAAACTTCCAAACATACTTTTAAGAATTCAACCACCAATAAACATTCTACTTCTAAAAGAGTTAAGTAGCAAGTATCAACACTATGCTAAACAGCAACTACTGTGCACCCAGTTAATTGTCATAAACATTTATGAAGCACGAGCACATTCTAAGCTCAAAGCACTGTACAAGATAGCTTTGGGAATGCACTTCTCTCCCATGCAATCATTGTCTTAATAATATTAAATAAAACAGGGAAAAAAGAAGATATATATAACTATCATCCCACAACATTCAACTTCCATTAAATATTTTGGAGTGTCTAATGTGTATCAGGTACTAGTCTAGACCTGGGGATATGACAGTGAGCTCAAATCTTATGCTGTTTAGAGCCATAAAGCAAATGAAAATAAAGTGAGTTAAAATGAAGAATCTAATCATTAAAACAGAATATCCTCTAGATCAGGATCAATATATTTTTCTGAGAGGTTCAGAGAGCAAATATTTTAGGCTTTGCAGGCCATCAGTCTCTACTGTAATTATGCCATAGTGGCATAAATGTAGCCACAGACAATACAGAGACAAAAAGCATGGCTCTGTGCCAATAAAATGTTTTTATGGACACAAAGTTGAATTTCATATAATTTTCATGGCACAAAATAATACTCTTCTTTTGATTTTTTTCAACTATTTAGAATGTAAAAACTAGTCATAGCCTATAGACTATCCAAAAATAGATGGGCCAGATTTGACCCTCAGGCCATTAGTTTCATAGCTTTACCCTAGATGAACTTTACAATTTCATTCCAGATGTAAGGATATGTGACATAATTTACAGGGCCCATTGCAAAATGAAAATATGGGGCCCCTTATTTAAAAATTATGAAGTTTCAAGACAGCAACAGCAGAGCATTAAGCCAAGCATGGGACCGTCTGTGCACAGGGCAATGGCCTCATGTCCATGAAGCCAGACTAGTGTATTTATATCTTAATTGCATTTCTAGTTTCTTGGATATAAATTGATTGGCATGGAAAGTATTTTAATTCTATGCTTCTAGCACCATGTATTTATTTTAATTCTGCACCTCTAGAACCTAAATTAGTACCTGACGCAAAGCAAATATTCAAATTATAGTAGAATGGATGTAGAAGAAAAATTATTTCAGTTGAATGCTTTGTATATTTTGCTTCCTGAATCACATAGAAACAAAAATAGGATAAGTCACTTAAATTTCCCTTGAAAGTTCCCTGGAAAACCCACCCAGAGGCCTAGAGATATTGTGGAATTTGCTTTTGATGAACTTAATTTTTCATTGCAGCAATAAGCACTATCTATCTCTCCAGCTTCATCTCTTTCTTCTCCCACCTAGTTCTTCATTCTTCAGTCAAAATAATCCACTTCAGTTTCAATTGTGCCAAACTTTCTCAGCTCTTAAATATTTTACATGCTGCTTCCACCACCTCCATCCACCTAGGTAATCATTGGTTTCCTTCCAAACCTTGCCATCCTGTTTGGGAAGCCCGTTCTCTCACATGTCCCCCGTACTCTGATTGTAGGAAGTTGTGGAACCTGCAGAAGGGGTTATGTGTCCCTCCTGCAGGTTCCACAACTTCCTACAATCAGAGTACAGTTGTCTAGGATTGTGATTTTCTTGCTACTTGCTTCCTCCAGTAGACCTGAGCCAGTTTTTTGTAAGTAGGGACCATAGAGCATTCCTCTCTATCCCCTAAGCACTTGGAACACAATAGGTGCTCAGTAAACATTTGGTAAATCAATGAGTGAACGAGCGTGGATTCCATAGCAGCCTGGTAAATATGATCTGACCAGGTCTTTTAAAGGCTCTTGTCCCCTGGGCAAGTAAAACCAAGACATACAACAGGAAGTCCTCCACTCAAAAGAATGGTAGCAGACAAAGCTCTCTGCTATGGTATGGTCAAGAAGAAGTACTACTCCATGGTGATGGTGAATCCAGTAGTCAGAGTCCCAGTTCTCAATAGAACCTCACAAAGTCTAAGAACAATGCTGTACATTTGTATCCCTTTCCTTCCATCATTGATTCATTCATTCAACAAATATTTATTTATTAGGTCCCCAGGCACTTTTTTTAGCATGGGGGATATGTAAGTGAACGTAAAATGTCCCCATTCTCATTAAGCTCACTCTGTTTTGGCAAAATAGACAATAAAATATGTCAAATTATAAAAAAAGGGTTATGAAACACAAAAAAAGTACAATGGGGGACTTGGGGTTGGGGTGACAGTCCAATGGGTGGTGGTCAGGGAAGGCTGCTCTGGTCAGGTGACGATAGAGCAGAGACCTAAGGAAGTATGGGAGTGAGTCATTGGACTTGCTGGAGCAGGGAAATCATAGGGCAGAGGGAAGGACACCAAAGCCCTAAACCTGGGCAGGAATAAAAGCAAGGGCTGGAGAGCAGGGAGAGGCACCAGGAATGTGACAGAAAAGAGATCAAAATCTAGTCAGAGTGAGATTGGGAGGCCCTCAGAGGCCATGGTACGACTTTAGATTTGTTCTCAATCCATTCAATTCTATTAGTTTACTTTTTTCATGAAAATAGTAACAGTCATGCAAATTTGGACAATGTCCTATGTCCAGATATTGTTTACTTACCATCCTCAGATTTTCACAATTTTTAATCTCTGAAAGTACTGATATGAACCGAGTAGAAGAAAATATGCAATTTTCCCTGACATTCTTTTGGAGAACCACTCAGCTAAGAGCTCACAGATGAATTCTTCAAATGCCTCCAATTGCATCCATGATACAGCTCATTATCACATAGATTTAAACACAAGTAATCAAATCATAGCCTTCAAAACTTATTTCTGTGACCTATAATTCAGATATCAGCGTGGCTGTTCTAGCTATGACCAGCATTAAAAGGGTCTCCTAGAAAAATCCTGCTGTACATTGTCACTGCATAACATAGACTAACATTCATATTTTACATTTATATTTAAGAGATTCTGTATTTAAGTGTTGATTCTGCTAAAAGTCAAGTCGTTGTCTTACTGCATTGTCATGAGAACTGCAGGAGAAAAACAGCTTTGTAAATCAGAGTGTGTCTTACTCAAGAGGCAGAATGCCTGGGTTCACATCCCCTCCAACTTCCTTGCCTTCTATTCTCAGGCAAGTTTTATAACCTTTCTTCTTCAGTTGTGTTCTCTGTGAAATGAGAATACTGATAGCACCCACCACACAGGGTGACTGGAAGGGTTAAATGTTCCCAGGCCATAGTAGGTGATATATATGTGTTTATATGTGATGGTATATTTAATTCTAAAAATGTTATTTATAAAAATTAAAAACAATCTAGTCATTTATTTTCAAATTGAAATTAATTTCCTTTTAAGCACCTTTCAATTTTCAACCTTCATAACCAATATAATCATGAACCTCTCTAGGAAATTTTATCTGTAAATGAATAGTTTTGAAATTAATGATATCTAAGTGCTCTTAAGTCAACAATTTTATAATTCTAGTGATCCATCACTAGATCCATCAAGGCATTCTCTATCTGATTTTGGGGGGATGGTGGAGAATTAAGGTAGTTCGTATGTATCCCCATACCTGTGGACCTTTGAGGATGAGGAAGAACAGAAGAGAAGGGCTGAATTGTGTAGTCATGTGAGAGCCACTACAGCTGGAAAATGCAGCAATTAAAAAATCTGAGTTCCTATGGTCGCCTTATTCCTACAGCATTTCAAACAAATCTTGCTACAAACACACATTTTGAAAATTAATTTTGATCCATTTGTTAGTTCTTCCTTACATCATGACCTCAGTAGATGTTATGACAAAGGTATGGACAATTTTCTTTGCCTCTCTGCTAAGACTTTTTGAACGTTTGCAGGAGACATAGAGGGTACCTCTCAAAGGCTCAGCACAGCCAGTCTTACTTGTCACCAGAGCCCCAGAGCTGATGCAGAGTCAGAGTTCACCTTGAAATCTGTGAATATCTACTGCCTCCTTTGAAAACTCAGAAAATAATAAATGGCACCCAGGAAGTGAACATTTAGCACCACTTTTGACTCTCAGAGTCTTGTTAAGGCACACAACTTGTAAGTGAGAATTTACAAATTCACCCAATGTCTTTTGTTTATTACCAACTGTGTATTCAACACTGAAGAAAATATAATTTCAGAGTCTACAGAACAAGTAGAAAGTATCTCTTCATATATCAACTCAATAAACATTCATCAAGCTCCTGCTCTATGCCATGTACTGGAAGGTACAACAGTCATTTCCATAGTTTATTAGAGAAAGGGGATCTGTAGTTACCTTACTTTTTTGTTTACTTGTGTTTTGTCTATCCTATTCAGTAAAATAAAACCACCATGAGATTAAGGGTCCTGTTTAGTATTTATAAGAGGCAGATTAGACAAACTACAGCCCACAGGCCAACTCCAGTCCACCACTTGTTTTTGTAAACAAAGTTGCACCAGAACACAGCAAATCTATTTGTTTATGAATTCTCTATGGCTGTTTTCACACCACACAGCAGAGTTGAGTAGCTGTAACAGAGATCATATAGCACACAAAGCCTAAAATATTTACTATCTGGCCCTTTACAGAAAGAGTTTTCTGAACTCAGTTCTAGAACAATGCCTCACTCATAGCAGGTACTTAAAAACTTTGTTGAATGGATGGATAGATGGATGGATGGATTAATTGCTTTATTTAATCTTCATAACAACTCAATTTCATATAAATTTTAGGTGGTAGAGCTGAGATTTGAATTGAGTTTAGTGACCCCTAACCGATGACCATTCTACTATGCCATATTTTCTTCCTAAAATAACTACTATATGTTTAGTGCTCTACCATTTATAAGACATTGTTATTTTATTCTTACTTGACCTTAGGACAACCTTCTTAGAGAAGTATTGCCATCATCATCCCAATTTTTAGATGAGTAAACAGGCTCAGAAGGGCAAAGTACTTCGTGCGGCATCCTCATTTAGTAGAAGAAAGAGTCTGGACTGGGCCCTGGGGCTACTCTGCCTTTATCATGCATTAGAGGTCTGTTTTATCTTCATTTATCATCTGTGCTCTTGAAGGGTGTGAATTTATCTTATTTATCTTCATATATTCAATGCCTAACCATGTGTGACTCATGGCGAACACCCCATAAATAGTTCCTGAATGAACATAATACATTTTCCCACTTCACAGAAGATAGCCAAATTATGCCAAATTAACTTGTGTAAGATTGACATAAGGTCAAACAGAGAATGAGGCTCATTGGCTAGGCTCAGAGCCTGGCTGTGTTCTAACTCGCTGTCTTAATCCATTTTGCTGTTGCTATAGCAGAATACCACACACAGGGGTGATTTATAAACAACAGAAATTCATTTGGCTCATGGTTCTGGAGGTTGGGATGTCCAAGATCGAGGGGCCATATCTTGTGAGGGTCTTCTTACTGTGTCATCCCGTGGTGGAGGGCATAAGAACACACAGGCAAGAGAGGAAGGGAGCCAAACTCATGCTTTTATCATAAACCCACTCCCATGATAACAGTATTAATTCATTCAAGAGGACAGAGCCCTCATTACCTGATCATCTCTTAAAGGTCCCACCTCTCAACATTGTTGCATTAGGATTTAGTTTTCAACACATGAACTTTGGGGGGACACATTCCAACCACAACACTCACAGATTCCAAACATGCAGGATACCGTCTCTTCTCCCTAACTCTAAGCTTATTACATTAGATAAGATGCATAACTAAGGAGATAATTTTCTAATACAAAAAAATACTCAAATCTTATATAAATCTCCCTACTCACGTCAAATGATTTCCCTTCATGTTGCACATGCAGCATCTACTTCTTCCTTTTTAAAAAAATAGACTAGAAGATCTAGATTGTTCTTAAAGTATGTCATGCCTTTCTCTAACAAGCATGAGATACTCTTCAAACATGAAGCTGATAATAAGAGATGAAATGTTTGATACATTAATAATTTACCTTTTTTGAAAACTACTACAGTGTTTGTGGGAAACATGATTAATAACATAAAAATTGTTTCTATCTTTGGCTAACTAGCATCCGGTAATGAATCAACTCATCACAACTGGAGATAACATGTACTCCTAGCATGTTCAAATTTCTTAAAGATGACATGATTGCAAATGGAAATATTCCAAATTCTGAAACATTTCCACAGCAATAAAAGCAGTTAAGACACAACAGGCGTGTAGGGATAGCATTGTTCTGAACAGAAAGACAGACATGGGAAATGTGCGCTGACAGATGAACAGATATATAGACCCTTCTTAAAGGGTCTGGGACACCTCCAGGGATGGGCCTGCCTTCATTAGGAGTAACTGATTAAAGGTCCTTTCCTATTTCTTAGATGCGGCAGTCAAGTGCTATTTGCTCTTCGTTTTGGATTATAGAATAAATGCTGAAGTGAGAAATAGCCACTATGGACATTGGCCAAATGTCATTTAATGCATTTCTCTTTTTCTCTCTCTTTGTCTTTCTCCTTCTCTCTCCACCACCCTTCCCAGTCCTCCCCCTCCTCTTTCTCCTTGTCCTTTGTCTTCTTCCTCTCTTTCTCTCTTTTTTAGAATTTTCCTGAACTTGTAGCGTTTTTGACTCAGGGATGAAAAATTATATTACTGTCACATATTTAGGGGCTCTTTAAAAATATTGTCAAAAATAAAAGGAACAAATATATGCCAATTTCTACATATCCATTATTATATTTAAACAACGTCTAATCAACTTACACTCTGGGAACTGATTCCAAGATTCCATATTGAATTAATTTACAAAATGTGAACTGACTTCACTTTCCTTTCAGCGTACCCTCCCTTCCATCTAGATTCCATTATCACTGGGCTAAAAGAATAAAACTATTGTTTTGAAACAATAATCCTAATTTCTCACCAATGCAGTTAATAGAAGTAAACAAAAAGAAAGTATTTGCAAACAGATGTCAGGAGGCTGTTATTGACATAAAGTCTAGCCCAGAAGATACTAGATTTTTTGGTTTGTGATGAACTATGGAATTTATGATTTTTTTAAGAAAGTTTTCACTTTGAAATAAGAAAGCTTAGATTTCTAGGATGCTAGGTATAATAGAATTCAAGATAAATTATTTTTAATATTTCTCTCAGTGTTCTATGGTTCAAGAAAGTCTTAATAAGAGAAAAAATACACTACTGTGTTAATTACTTAAGTAAAAGAAAAATAAGACTGTTTCTCTTAATTTATCATTATATAAAATCAGCTCATTCAGCCATTAGCTTTCATAAAAATTAACAGTGGGACACTCTTACATATACCTAGCCTTCATCTCATTAGAGCCCTTTACATTGGAGAACTGATAAATAGGAAGAATCTCTAGTTTTAGGTTTATTTAATCATTTAGAGTATTGCTATTGATTTACATTAATCTCTTACTTGAAGATTTCATAGCCATGGACTAACCACCCAGTGCATTTACTCATATTTGCTTACTCAAAGGCAGTAGAAATACAAAGGCCTTTCTGGTGAAAATAAGCATCTCTTCTCTGGTTGTATTCAATAAAGTTCTATACACTATAATGTTAAGGACTGATTCACTATTAAGCACCTTCTGGGTGTTTCAGGAGAGTTCTCTAAATCAGTTAGTGATGTCAACAGGCTGTAATCAAGAAACGTCTTGCCTAATTCAAGATGCAGTGTGTCTGTTTGGTTCAAAAATTTATTTACTTTCCCTAAAAATCAGGCATTTTCGGCTTCACCAAGGTGAATTCACTCATGAATAGGGTAGTTGCAGTGATAACTGAAATTGTTAACATTGACTTCATGTTAATATTATAACCATTAAAAATTACCATTTATGACATAATGACTATATACTAGACAAGCCACTAAGTAGTTTACGTATAATGTCTCATTTAACCTTAACAACTGGAAGGTTGTGATTATTATCTTCATTTTACTGATAAGAAAATTGAGACTTACAGAACTTAAATTTCAAGGTCATATAGCTAATAAATGTCTTAAATCTAGGTCTGATGGATTCTATAACATAAATTTTTTGTTGTTTGTTTTGGTTTGGTTTCTGACCTAATTCTTCACTGTTAATAATATTTAATGTATAAACAATTATTTATATGGAAACAGAAATAAAACACATATAAAATGTCTCTTTTAATAATGTAGTTTAACACATTAACTGCCATGTAAGTTGTATTTAATTCAGGCTAGTTTTGACCCCGTGGCTTCATGAAGCACATGTAACTCACACATCTCTTTACCTTGGGGGCCATGTGAACTACTTTTCAAGTTGCATATAACTCAGCACAGAAAGCAATTTAAAAAAACATATTTTTCATTAAATTAGAAAGGATAACTTTATTTTTGAAGTTTTCACTCTATTTTTGTAATAAAGCACCATGGCCCCAAGGGAAAAAAAAAATTTCTAGTGTGGCAGTCAATGTGTTAAATAACCTTCCTTTAAACTCTCATCTTGAGTGTAATAGAACCGTCAGAAAAATCACTAAGCCTGGGATCAGAAAAAAAAGAAAGGCTGGCTTTGACTTTATCACCAATTTGCTATATAATCTTGTGAAATCCATCTAACCTCTTAGTGCTTTAGTGCTGATCTGAGAAATAATGGGATTGGATTGTCTTACCTCTAAGATCACTCACCATTTTGAAATTTCATGAGCTGTCCATTGGTAAGAAAGACTTATCTTTGTGAAGATATACTGTATTGCAGTTGCAATGATCATAATTTTTCAAATTAATGAGATCTAAAGAAATGAATATCATCTTAAAAAATTAAGTAATAGCTGACCAAAACAGCCAACTGAACAGTCTAGCTGTAAAGATGTGAATCACAAGACCTACAGTTTGTGGCAGATGCTGTACTTGCAGCTTTCACTAACACTTTATCAATTTGGAGATACGTCCCTTTATTATCATCTTACAGTAAAGGAAATTAGGCTCTGAGAGGTAAGATGTCTTGTCCAAAGTCGTGCAGTTAATAAGTGGCACAACAGGGACTTGGACCTGGATCTGCCTGACATAGTCCATAAAGTGGGAGCTAATATGTTATTTCCTATTGTATCAGGGTGTAGTACTGGCTTTGATAACACATTATGAGACCCTCTGAAATCCTAAGACAACCCATACCCTTCAAGCCAACAGATGTCCCATTCTTTTGGCAATCCTTTGTTAGAATGCTTCTCTATATAGTAAGATCCCTCTCTGGGATGAAGCTGTCAGAGGTGGAAGGAATACTGGAGGTCATATAGCCTAAGGTCCTATCTAAAATTAATGATGGGTGTTCATTCCTGTGAAGTAATGGGGGATCCTATTAACATCATATATGCTTGAAATATATGCTAAATAAGTTTTTTATGGTTTGAATGGAAAGAGAGAAGGACGACATAAAACTCATTAAAAACAAAATAGAGGTGAACTCCATTAAAATGAATGAAGAGCCAAGCTTAATACAGAGATTAGGAGCTCAGGCCTTGGAGACAGACTGAACTGGGTTCAGTCCTCATTACTACAGTTGGTAGTTGTGACCAGGCTAGGAATTTAATTTAAACTCAATAATCCTCAGACTTCACATCTACGAAATGGGAATACACTATCTACTCCATAGTATTACTATGAAGATTGAATGCATTAATCTCTGTAGATTGCTTAGCAGGGTGTTCAGAACAAACACAAAAGTGGGCTGTTATTCTTATTTCCCAATGAACTCAGGGAGAAAACACAGAACTGCAGCCATTGCTCAGCTCTGACCTCTAAGGCCTGCCCGTAGCCTTTTTCCTATACCCCCCACTGCCATTGTAAAAAAAAAAAAATTATTAATGCTTCACCAAAGACAAATAGATCTAAATGCTGTAACCAGTTATTCGAGGTCTTAGTAACCATTTCATCAACAGCAAATCCCTTCATAAAAGACCAGCAAATACACTGGTACCCACCTCCTACTGTAGACTTTCAGAGCTCAGCAAGAATCACAGATTGGCAGGCACCATCACAGGCCAGGTAGTAACCTATGCAACCTCTAGTCAAAAAATATTTGGCAAGAACTGGAAATGTCAGAAAATAAGGAGGGAAGGAAAGAGCATGAGGTAAGAACAGTGCTTGAGCCTTAAATATGAATAAGATGGATGGTTAGCGATAGGACTGTGCCAGAAATTGGTAGCATGGATGATTTGTCTTGGATGAGCTTGTCTAAAACAATAATTCTTGTTTATGTGCAATTTTTATAGTACTTTCCTTGGAAAACATGAAGGTTTTCAGCACAGTACCTCAAGTTCTTCCAAGGAACAATTATAATAAATAGTTTTAGAACTACAACAAACTTGGCAAGGATGAGAGTAATCAGGGAACAACAAGGACAGTGGGCAGTGAAGGGAGAAATGGCACAGGAACAATAAACTCAGATAGATGGAAACACAAAGAGGGAAGGAAATCACTCCCGGAGTGCTGGCTCTTCCCCTTGTTCCAGAAAGGGGCCAGTTATTTCTAGATTCTCACCTCCAACCTTCTCTCTATCACCTCTTCCTTTCAAACCTCAAATTATGGGCAGAGATTACACCTTTCATTCCTGTCAGGCAGACCATAGGAACTCACTAAATGTTTGTTGAATGAATGATTAAAATCTAAGTAACCTCCATTGTGTGGAAGTACCTAAACCTACAAGGCTACATTTTCCTGCCCTATAAACTCCATCTATTATGTTCTACAGATTAATATTGCTAAGTCTCAGATTTTTTTTTCTAAGAGCACAAACAACTAAATAATGTGGTCATGAATCTTTTCCACTTGTTCAGGGTAGGTGGCTATAGAAACAAGTTCTGTGCTGCATTAGGTCTCAGTGTCCATGGCTAATTATTTATTCCTTCTTATAATAATACCTGTGGACTCCCACAAAAAATATTACTACAAATTAACCTGTTTAAAGTTTGAGAGGGAATACATGATCTTATGTTTCTTTCCATCTAATGAGTCTCCTAAGCTCTTTGGGGTATTTAGTTGACTATTTTTTTAATTATGAAATTTGCATAAACTCTACAGAAGAGTCTTCTCTGGGCATAGAAAAGAAGTCTTGCCTAGAATCTAAAAGAAAACAAATGCTATAGGCAAAGTAGCAGGATATTTTAAAAAGGTCACTGAACAAAGAATAAGACATCAGAGTTCTGGTTATGTCTCAGCTTTAACTTGTCGTGCGACATTGGGCATATGATTCACATTTCCTGGACTTCATTTTCTTCATCTGTAAGTCGAAGGTGTAAGAATAGGATAATTTCAGGTGTCTCTTAACAATCTCAAATCTGAAAGAGTCAGGTAATAATCTGATACGAGACTAAATTTAGACTGCACACATTTATAATGCTCCTGAATATGATAGCATAGAGCTTGTACTTTAAAAGACGCCACTATAATAAAGATTTAACTTATACATCTAGAAAAAGAGATAACTAATGAAACAATATACCAAGGAAGAAAATGAAAATGAACTTGGATCTGACAAAATAAAAAAGGAGGAAAAGATTTTGAGGACTTTCCAAAACTAAAGTTAAGCCAAGTTGTTCAATGAAAGTTTAGCAATATTTATTCAAGAAAAAAAAAACACAAGATTTGAACAAGTTGTTCTAATTTTAATACCAAATGGAGGCTTAAAATAGAAATTAGTGCATTCATTCCCAAAAGATGAAGAAATCCCAAATGTTATAATTGTAAGCAAATTAGTGTGAAGTAAATTATGGAAGTTTTTATTTATGACTGAGAAACTGGTGACCATAATTAATATATTAGACCTATTTCCTAGAAAGCAATTTGAAGAGATAATATATGCTCAATTTCCTAATAAACAAACCAAGTAAAACATTTCTATAATATTCTTAGTAAAATATACATTAAATAGTTGTCATGAATTATCTTAAAAATTCTAATCAATCTTCACATAATGCTGGGTTCATGGGAAAATGTTTTAGTTTCTAAATCAAACAGAATTACAAGTGAATTATCTAGTTATAGACCATTTTTAAGTTGAGCACTGTAAATATCAGAGAATAGGATCCTACAAATCCACAAAGGGGATCCACTTAGGACATAAAATCTCCCTTTTCTTAAGGATTCCTTAGGTTAGCAAACCCATACTTTCCCTTCTGCCTACAGGCACCCAGAAGCAATGTAAAATAGGAGAGCTAGCACATTCTTGTTCACTACCTTAGTTCTAAATCACTCTCTTGGATCTCTTTCTTGCAGCTGACTGCATACTGCCTTCCACCATCTGTCTACTAAACTTGCTGCCCATTTCCCCATTTTCATTCTTAACTCACTCCTGAATTTGTTACTTACAACCACTTTCCTAGTATTCAACCTTGGTTTCTCTCAATGATGTAGCCCTCCTTATAATATGATTCCTATGACCACCCTGAATGAGCATCCTTGAGGACTCCACCTGGCCCCAGGTCCTCCTACTTCGTTGCACTTAACAGATGGGGCTCCCACTAGCTGTCCTCAGCCCATCAGAGAAAACAAAGTCAATATTTTTATAATATTCTAATAGGTAGGATTTACTAACTGGTCAAAATCACATAATGTTGAAAATGTCTCATCACCGCCTGATTATTTTAAATGTTGACTTAACATATAGCAATAAGGGCAAATTATTGTTCATTTGGTCAATATGCACCTGCCATATATCAAGCACTGGGCAAGGTGCTGAGATCTAGTGGTGGACAAGACATCATCCATGACCATGGATACTTTAAAATCTAGTGGGAATACACTTTTGACAAGTAATTTTAATTTAGATGAGGGTTCGTAAGCAAAAGTGAAAATACTATAGAAATGTTTTTAAAAAAGAGTTATAGCTTATCCTGGGATATCAAAAAATCTAGGTAAGGAAGTAA
Source organism: Lemur catta (assembly GCF_020740605.2). Classification (NCBI taxonomy): domain Eukaryota; kingdom Metazoa; phylum Chordata; class Mammalia; order Primates; family Lemuridae; genus Lemur; species Lemur catta. The sequence continues at coordinate 12,757,625 of NC_059131.1, read as the reverse complement.
GTCAGGGAAGGACCTTATAAATCATTTCATCTGAACCCTCAATTTACAAATAAAAGTCATTTTGAGCTGGTAAGATAAAATGAGCAGCTTGCTTCATGAATTAATGGCTAAATGCAGAAGGGCTAACTATATATATTTATCCCCCTGCCTTGCTACTTACTCTTTAAATGGAAGCTTCCAAATTGGATAACAGGTTAAAAAGACTGCATTATAGAGGTTGATGCATTGTAAGCAAGCAATCAAAAATGTTACAGTAAATGAGTACTTAGCAACATTTAATTCAACTAAATGAAAATGTTATAGATACAAGTGGGCAGAATGAAGTAAAATAAATGTTATTATACACTGACAGCACAGGTATTCCTTTTGACAGTTTGAATTCAGCTCATGTTGAAAGGTCCAGCTGATACTTACTGTTCTCCAAGAAGCTTTAGTCTGGTCACAGAGAGCATCTCAGAACTGCTTCCACCTTGACTACCTGTATCACTCCAATGCTATTGACATTGTTGCCATATTTTCATTTATACAGTATCTTAAGCTTGAGTCCAGCAGGGACTCCCTATATCAAAGCTTTGTCCGTGGCCTTTAATGCTAAACAATAATCAAGGGAATCATGTCTATGATAGGCAGAAATCTAGGATGGCCCTCCAAGATCCTCACCAGATCCCTGGTGTACATATCCTGTATAATGTCCTTCCCTTGAGTTTGGTAAGGACTTTTGTACATGATAGATTCCAAAGATGAAGAATCAATCAAAAGGAATGTTATACTGGATGGGCCTGGCCTAATCAGATTAGCTCTTTAAAAGAGACTGGTAGCTTCCAATATTCTCTTGAACTTGAGAGAGCCACTGTGAGTTCTGTAGCTGCAAGGAATTAAATTCTTCCAACAGGCACATGAGCTTGGAAAAGGACTATTTACCTCAGATGTGACTGTAGTTCCAGCCAACATCTCAATTGTATACTTTTGAGACTCTGGGCAGAAGCCCCAGCCAAGCTACGCCCATATTCTTGACTACGAAACTGCAAGATAATCAAAGAGTATTGTTTAAGCCACTCAGTTTGTGGTAAATTGCTGTGCAGCAATAGAGAACTAACATATATCTGTACTAATTGTGCACATCTGTGCAGGATGGTCTGGAACCAGGGAAGCTGATTCCCTCCAGCACACAGTGACAAACAGTGCATTAGTCCGCTCAGGTTGTAAAACAAAATACCACAATCTGGGTAACTTAAACCATAGAAATGTATTTTCATACAGTTCTGGAAGCAGGAAGTACAAGATTAAGGCTCCAGCTAGGTTGGTTTCTGATGAGGCCTTGCTCCTCCACTTGCAGATGACACCTTGTTACTTTGTTCTCACATGGGCTTTCCTCTGTGCGCAGGTGCAGAGAAACAGAGAGAGAGATCTCGTGTCTCTTCCTGTTCTTACAAGGACAAAAGTATTATTGAATTGGAGCCCCACTCTTATAGCCACATCTAACCTCAATTGCCTCCCTAAAGGCCCTCTCTCCAAATACAATTGCATGGAGGGTTGGAGATTCAACATGAATTTTGAGGGAACACAGTTTAGTCTGTAATAAATGGGTAACACAGTTGGATGGCAGAGGCGTGAAGGGGTGGCAAAGGAAAAGGAGGAAAGTGGGGAAAGGGACACTGCCTGGAAAATGTATGAGGGAATACTTGCCAGGGCGCTTATCTGGATATTGTTTGTTTGGGTACTGAAATGCTTATTTAATCCAAATGTTTATTTGCATGATGAAGATGAAGGAGGAATCCAAACTCAAACAAAGTTTTCAGTCTTGGGGAGATCTAGCAGAGGAGATGTAACTAACAAACGAAATTGTTATTCCTTAGTGAAGTGTTGTACTTCCCTTGAGAAAAGAACTATCCAAGGTAGAAACAAGGCAAGAAATTTTGCTGAAATTAAGGAATTGACAAGTCATACAATTAATTGTGTCTGCTAGACAGTAAGAAATAAAGGCTAATAAAATAAGTAAGAGGTCACAAAAAAGATTATTAAAGTGCATGGCTATAGAAAATTTTAATTCAAATTAGTGAGAAGTAATGGATTTTTATTAAAATTATATATATTTATTATGTATAACATGTTGTCTTGAAATATGTATATATTGTGGAATGGCTAAATTGAGCTAATTAACAAATAGAGTACCTGACATACTTACTATTTTTTTGTGCATGAGAACACTGAAAATCTGCTCTTTTAGAAATTTTCAAGAACATATTACATTGTTATTAAGTATAATCACTATGTTGTACAATATATTTTTTAAAATATAACTCTGTTTTTGCTTTTTGGTTTTTTTTGGTTGTTTGTTTCCCAATAAAGATTCTACCTATTTTACTATGTTCAGTACAGTTAAATGTGGAAAATGATCAAATATAAGTTTATTAACATCTGAAATATTTCTTATAATAGTTCCCAATCATGTTTTATTAAAATAAAAAAAACCTTATGAGACAACTTGTGATTAAAGGGTTTTATGTTTTTAAAAAAGGATATAAACTGTAAGTCTCAACTAAAGGTCCACATGGCCCATTATCTTATGAAAGATTCTGAGATCAGTAAGGGTAGTCTAGAGTAGTGGTTCCCAAATTTGGTCACACAACAGAATCACTTAGCAGTATTTATAAAAGTTGAGATTAACAATACCCACCCTCAGCTTACTGAGGCAGATCTTGGAGCTGGGTCTATGTACTTCTAAATGTAAATTTTCATGTAAAGGTAAATCTTAGGCATAACTAGAGCATTAGGCTGGAACAGGTTACAAGACATTTTTCACACTTATTTTGTGCTTTGACCTTCTATCACCATGATTAACGAAGCCATTCTTACTAGAGGCTGATATTAGCCTCATTCCACAAAGGACGAAACTAAGGTTTAAAAAAGTTCAAAAGTGACCTGCTCCATTGACCTGCACAAAATGATGGAACACAACCCAGGGCTATCCATCTCCAAAGCATTCTATTTCCACTACACTAAGCTTCCTTCCATTGTCTACAAAATCTCATATTTCATTCAGAGATCTCTGAATGTATTTAATGAATATTTGCTCAGCATCTACCTATTCAGCTGCACAACATAAAAAGATGAGAAAGCATAGTCCCTGCCTCTAAGAAGCTCAGAGCTCAGTTCAGCGGAGGAGATAATAGTAAGTAAAGGAATAGAAGAGGAGTAGGGTGTATTAGTTAGGGTTCTCCAGAAAAACAGAACTGAAAAGATATGCAGAGATATAGAGAAAGAGATTTATTATGAGGATTGACTTATGTGATTATGGAGGCTGTTAAGTCTCATAATCTGCCAGCTACAAGATTGGCAGATATCAGCTCAGGAAAGCCAGTGGTGTAGTTCCAGTCTAAATCCAAAAGACTGAGAACCAAGTCAATGGTGTAAATCCCAGTCCAAGTGGGAAGACCTAAGACCAGAAGCTTTGATGTCCAAAGGCAGGAGATGGATGACCTAGCTCAAGCAGGGACAGCTAATTCCCCCTTCTTTCCCTTTTTTGTTCTATTCAGGCCCTCAGTAGATTGGATGACATAGCACCCCTCACTAGTGAGGGTGAATCTTCTTTCTTTTTTTTTTTTTTCCAAATTTAGTTTAGTTTTATTGCCACCTTGTTTTGTTTTGTATTATTTCCTGAATATTTCTGTTTGGTTTTACTTTAATACTTTGATTTCTTCAGAGAATTTTTCATTCATTTCTTGCATTGTTTTTATGGCTTCTCTGTGTTGAGTTTCTAAATTTTCTTGTATTTAATTGAGCTTCCTTACAATCCATGTTCAAAATTCTTCCCCATTTGTCATTTTAATCTTTTTGTTTAGGTTGGCATCCATTGGTAAGGAGTTATTGTTTTCTTTGGTGGGTGACGTTTCACTTTGACTTTTCATATTTCCAGAGTTTTTTCTCTGGTTCCTTCTCATCTGGCAGCTCAATCAAGAGCTGAGGGGGTTAGGGCTGGATTATGGGACTGCCTCCAAGACCCAGAAGACTGTGTCAAGGAGAGGAGTGCTGATGGTGAGTTTCCTTTGGGATGTTCTAGCAGGTTTAATGAACCTCTTGGGTTACCTCTGACCTGCTGTCTTCACCTCCCAATAGTGGGTAGTGAGTTAGGTCCCCTAGCTCACTACCTAGGTCCCCTAGCTTAATCTCCAAGATGGTGGGTGGAATTTGTGGGTTTGAATCTTCTGTTCCCTGCTTGCTTGAGTTGGAAGGCGCTATATTTAGCAATAGGGTTGTTTCCCCTGTCTTTGATTGTAGTTTGCGTGGAAGAGCCAGTTGCCAAGTTCTTTTGTGTGCCTGTTGTAAGATCTGTTCCCCAAGATGGGGTATGCAAATGCTCCAAGTTTTAGGAGGGACCCTGTAGCTCCCAGGTAGTTGCTTGGTTTCTACTCCCCTTTAGGTGGGGGGAGGAACAGGACAGATTGTGATTGAGTTGCTAGAGCCTGAGAGGTTTTATTGAGCCTCTGGGGGATTCAGAGGTTGCTTATCCAGCCGCTAGGGGGAGCTACTGATGTGGAGTTCAGGGCAATCTCTCCAAGCCCAGACAGCAGCTCCTGAGGGGAGGGGCCTAACCATGCGATTGCTAAGGTCCTAAGCCAGGCTTTTTTCATTCCTGTCCACTATCCCAGTTTGTCTGCAGGGTGGGGTGTGTGCCCTGCCTATTTTTTCCCTGGAACTCCACAACACTCTCCCCTCTGGTCAGTTCACATGTGTTCCCTCTCAGCCCAAGACCAGCTCTTGAGCTACCCCACAGTTCATATGTCTGACCCAGTGGTGTGCATCTCTGCTGGATGCTGGTGGATGGGATCACCAGTTATGCACCCTGTTCCCCACTAGACACCAAGGTGAGGGATGTAGACCTCTCTATCCTCAGAGGTCTCTGCCAGGGGCACACTCCCACCAGGAGAGAAGTCATGGCTCATGAGTCTCTTGGATCAAGCTGCACTTCCTATAGTAGTGAGTGGTGGGTGGGGCTGCTATTCTAGTTCAGCATTCAGTTGCCATGGGAACCAGGGGCTAAGTTAATTCAGTCCAAGTCCCAAAGTCTTCCCCAATATGCCTGTTCTCCAGTGGGGGTATGGGATGGGGCACACTCACACCCTCCTCTGTGCCCCTCCACACCTTCCCGTTAGATGTAGCCGCAAGGGCTCTCTCACCACCCATGCCTGAAACAGCGACCTCTCCCCCACCTCTCCCCTCCGCGATCTGGCAACAGGGGCACCAAGTTCTGCCCACCTGTCTGAGCCACCAATGGGTGAACCCGCCAAATGCCTGTGGGTAACAAGATCACAGACTGTGGCTGTCCTATAGGCTCGGCCAAGAATATGCCCCCATCACTAAGGAGCAGGCCTCTCAGCACAGAGCACTCTAACAGCTGCTATGGTGGGGCGAGGGGCTGTGGTCTCCCTGTACCACTCTTGGGGGACTGGTGCCTGCCCACCTGTCCAAGCTTCCAGGCTCTCTGAGGCAGGCTCAGCTGGGAATGCGCCCTCATTGCTGAAAGACAGGCCTCTCAGCACAGAGCACTTTCACCATTGCTAAAGTTGGGGAGGGGCTGTGGTTACAATCTGGCTTGAGCCAAAATGAGTTTCTGGGATGCCAGAAATGGAGGAGGTGCAGAGGAGGAGCCACCCAGATGCAAGAATGCCAGTTCTGTGGGATTCTGTGGGGGTTGGGAATCCCAACCCCCGTGGGATGAGAGAGCTGTGTTCCACTGCTGGCTGGAGGCACTCAGGTGGGTGACAGGAGCCTTCCTTACCCTTTTACTGGGCTCTGGGCATCACTGGATTTGGTCCATGCAGCTGGTCTCTTTTCTCTATCCTCCTCCCTCTCAGCTTTGTAGCTCCTCTTGGTGGAGTCCCGGGACTTCTCTGCTGTCTGTCCTCATGGTCCACATCCAAGCCGTAATTGTTCTCCGCTCTCCTCAGTCCAACCTTCTACTCTTCAGCTGGGGCAGTCCGACTGGCTGTGTCTCTAGTCGCCCATCGTGGTGGTCTGCGGATGGATCTTCTTTACTCAGTCTAACCAATTCAAGTGCTAAGCTCTTCCAGAAACACCCTCTCAGACACACCCAGAAATAATATTTTACCACCTATCTGGGTATCCCTTAGCCTAGTCCAGTTGACACATAAAATTTACCATCATAAAGGGGAAATACTACAAATACAAAATGCATTTGCTGAAGTTCTAACCCTGGCTACCTCAGAATGTGACTCTATTTGGAAATAGGGTAGTTGCAAATGCTATTAGTTAAGACTAGGCCATACTGGAGTAAAGTGAACTCCTAGTGCAATGATTGGTATCCTTAAAAAGGGGAAATTCAGGCACAGAGAGAACACCATGTAAAAATGAAAGCAGAGATTGGGGTGATGTTTCTACAAACCCAGAAATGCCAAAGATTGCCAGCAAACCAGCAGAAGCAGGCAAGAGACACAGAACAGATTCTCCTTCACAGCCCCCAAAAGGAACTAACTCTGATGACACCTTGATCTCAGGCTTCTATCCTCTAGAACAAGACAATAAATTTCTGTTCTTTTAGGACACTCAATTTGTGGTTCTTTGTTATGAAAGCCCTAGAAACTAATATACTACCCATTCAACCATCCCAATATTACCCTCTCCAGGAAGACTTTCTCGTGCAGCCCCTTATGTATCTTACTCTCACCTTCTCACCTTTGGACTCTTACATAGGGCAAAGCCTACAGGAATATGTCTTGGTCAGTGCTATGCAAACATCCTTTTTCTTCAAATGAGCTATCTCAAGGCTCAAGTTTTGGTATCTACTCTGTGACAGGCCCTGTGATAGACCCAGTGATGCAGAAATGAATCAGACACAGCTCATGAGTTAAAGAAACCGACAATCTAGTAAAGGAGACTTTCAAATAAACACTTACAGTATAACATGGTAAGTAGCAGGTTAGAATTAAACATAGCATTAATTTATGGGGATCCCAGAGAGGAAGTACCTAATCCATCCAAGGATCAGGGTGGAGGGTATATGGAAGCAATGGATGGTCAGGGACAGTGACAGCAGAGCTGAGACCAGAAGCCTGGGCCTCCTGGCTTTGTTTTGGAGGTGACTGCTAACACACAGGCCTAAGTTGTTGATCTTAGCTCTCCCAGCAATGTTTATTTGAACAATTCAGCATTTCACTGAGTAGCAGGTGATTAAGCATGAATTTACAGAGAAGGGATCAGTAGGTGGCACAGTTAGAAAACAGTCAATTCCTGTAGTGAGTAGTTACCCCTACCAGGAATGAGATCTGGAAAGGCAGCAGGAGGGATGGTTATAACAAGTTTGCAGCAGATTGGAATGTGAGTCAGCAAAGTGCAAGACTGAGGACAAGGAGCTGCCACTGGGAGCTGCTCACATGGAATCCACCCAGTTGTTCAGAAAGGGCTCCTCAGGACACAGCACCCAGAGGCTCCCAACACTCAGAATAAACCCATGCTTCCCTCATGCTTTTCATCTGAGAAGCTGCCCAATTTAGCACACAATTGTACAATGACCCTGCCTTCTGCCTCTATCCACATGTCTTGGTTTGCTAGGATTGCCATAACAAGGCATCACAGACCGGGTGTCTTAAAACAACAGAAGTATACCTACATAATGAGTGCAATGCACACGGTCTGGGGAATGGACACGCTGGAAGCTCTGACTTGGGGGGTGGGGGGGCATGGTCAATATACATAACATAAACTTTTGGACCCCCATAGTATGCTGAAATAAAAAAAAACCAGAAATTTATTTTCTCACAATTCTGGAGCACTGAAAGTCTGAGATCAAGGTGTCAGCAGGTTTGTTTTCTTTTGAGACCTCTTCACTTGGCTTGCAGATGGCCATCTTCTCTCTGTGTCCTCACATGGTCTTCCCTCTGTATCTATCTGTGTCCTAATCTCTTCTTATAAGGACACAAGTCATAGTGAATAAGGACTCACCCTAATGACATCAGTTTATATTAATTACCTCTTTAAAGCCTGTGCTCCAAGAAACAAAAGTTTTGAGGTACTGGGGATTAGAGATTCAACATATGAATTTTGAGAGGACACAATTCAGTCCATAACACCCAGAATAAGTTCTATGGAATGAAGCACTTTTGTTCTGCAATAGACTAAGCTTTTGCTTTTCATGAAGAATCTCAGAATTCTGAGTGAGGAGAGTAATCTCCCTTAAGGTGTGTTACAATCCCTTCAGACGAGGTAGATGCTCTCTGAGATACCTAATGGGCCCTGAAAGGACACACCCTGAAGAAGGCAGAAGTAAAACAACAGATTTTAATAAAGCTTAAGCATCAGACCATGCCATTATGAGTTCTGGGAGTCACAGAGTGTTCTTAGAAATGCAGGGCCATAATCAGGGAGTGTTAATATTTCTAGGTAAGCATTTCAAGGAGACTTCAGAAAAAGAGATTTGCATCTCCAAGCCTCTGATAATTTCCTGTAATTTTCTTTCTCATTCTTAATAAAGATTTGCTTTCATGCCTAATTTTATATTCAAGATTTTGTATTATTTTTCTTAAGCTTCAGAATCCTTCAAAAACTATATCCACCTTAGGAAGAAGAAGAGAAAGATGAATTTCTTTCTCACAGCTTGGGTATTGAGATGTCTACAATCTAGAGTGGAGCTCCACAGTTGGGAGTGATAAAACTGGCCTCTGCTAAGAAGAGGAAGGAAAGAGTTGGGAAGTAAAAAATTCAGGCAAAATGTGTTTTATCTCTAGAATTCCACAAGATTGACTTGATGGAACTCATCTATTGATGCCATCTACTCTTCAAAGAAATTAGCTATCATTGAATAGCTAAGTTCATGCTGTCCATGCTAAAACATCCCCATTGTAGAGAGAGAGAAAAAAAAAAACTTTTATCAGAAAATAGTTAAAAGGCCTATATACTGATTCTAAAATGATCTTTAGCAGGAACTAAGAGACATTTTCCCAGCAACCTAATTCCTATCTCGGTCAAACCATACTTTTGTAAATCAGATCAAGGTGAGACAGAGAGAACCACACAACTCATGTTTACCAAAGCTGGTATGAATTCCAGCTACACAACTACCGTATACTGCATCAATAGACGAGTTCCAGCAGGTCAATCTTGTGGAATTCTAGAGATAAATCACATTTTGCCTGAATTTTTTACTTTCCAACTCTTTACTTCCTCTTCTTAGTAGAGGCCATTTTTATCACTCCCAAATTTGGAGCTCCATTCTAGATTGTAGACATGTCAATATCTAAGCTGTGAAAAAGATATTCATCTGTTTCATCTTCTTCCATAGGGTGTATATAGTTTTTGGAGGATTCTGAAGCTTAAGAAAAATAATACAAAATCATGAATATAAAATTACGCATGAAAGTAAATCTTTATTAAGAATGAGAAAGAAAATTACAGCAAATTATCAGAGGCTTGGAGATCCAAATCTCTTTTTCTGAAGTTTCCTAGAAATGCCCCGACCTTAAAAGTCAAAGACCGTGAGACCTATACAACAAAACCTGCAATGCCTTAAGGAAATGTTGATAGTACCCAAAACCTCACACCCATGTGATTTTGGTCTCTAAATGCCATTCCTTCTAACTATGACTCAATTTTTGCCAGGACAATGAGTTTATATTTGGGGTTTTACTTTGTGACAACTAATTATACTTGTCTTTCCAATTTGAGTTTGGAACTAGTTGAGAATTAGATATGTATGCCAGAAAGATGAGGACCAAACATCATATGTATTACTTAAAGTCACTAGATAGGAGGATATGAATTAGATGAATAGTTGCAATGGGCTTCTTAATATTTTTTTCAATTTTCAATTTACCCATTAGCAGAATGAACTACTGCAGCCCAGCTATCCAGCCAGAGTCCACCCTCATAATCTAATCACATGGTAAAGGGAAGAACCAGAGGTATGTTCTATGGAATAGTTACATCTAAAAGAAATAGAATCCAAAAGAAACTGAACCAAACTTCCTGCTTCCAAACTTATCCATCAGATAAGTCCCATCAGTCCCTAATGGAAGGAGTGAGGAGAGGCAAAGAGGACAAAAAAGGCCAGGAGGGTCCCTCTGGCCAGAACACTGAAACACAAAGCATAGAGAGTGTAGGTGTCCACATAATAGTACTGGAAGCAAATATCCCATGTCTTAAAAATATTTTGATCTTTTGATTAAATAACTGTACTTCCAGAAATATATCCAAAGAAAATACTCAGTGATGAAAACAATTATGTATTAATATCCTCATTTTAACATTAGAACAGGGAAAACAATCAAAATAATAAGGGAAAAGAATATTATATCTCCATTATGTTTTATAAATCCTTTTAATGAAATTAAAAGATACTCATGTTGTAATGATAAATTTTTAAGGCAACAAAATAAAATTATAGCATAATTCTAACTTTTTAAAAAGTTTTATCACAAAAAAAGCATTATAGATAGAAATCATTACAGGCATATTTTTTCTTATATTATTATGTATTTTCCAAATGTTCCATTAGAAGCATATATTATTAATATGATCAGGAAGTAGCTAAACTTTTTTGCAATTCCCCAGCTTATGCAATCTACCGTGTTCATTATGTATACTAATAATGAAATAAAGAATTTCATATTTAGGCATCATTTTCCATTACACATTAAATGAAAACAAACCTTCTAAATCTGCACAGCACATTACCATATAAATAACAAATACTCATATTGATATGAATATCCTCATTATTTCCAAAATATAAAAGAGAAAACACATATTTTAGCCCATTGATGCAATTCACCTAAAAACTGGAGACAAATATCTAATATATCTATTGATTCTACTGACCCTAATCATTGATCAAATAAATTATTATCTTCGAACAACACAGCAATATCAATTTTTAATTATTTATGATTAATGTTGCCAGATAAAATATAGTGTGTCCAATCACATTTGAATTTCAAATAAACAACATTTTTTTCATTTAAGTATGCCCTTTGCAATTTTTGAGAGGATCCATGCAATATTTGGAAAATACTTATATTAACAAATTATTCACTGTTTATCTGAAATACCAACTTAATTGGCCATCCTGTATCTTTATTTATTCAATCTGGCAACCCCACTCATGATGATGTTTCAAAAAGTCACATTCTCTGCTCTGAATATTCATTATTCTGGTTCCAGCAGGGGCTAGAACAATTGAATTAACCAGAGACCAGTTCATCAAGCTAAAACTAGGGATTTCTAATTCAGAGGGAAACACTCCCAGGGAGAACACTTAAAGAGACTCCATGCTTGTAAAACTTGCTGTGTACGCTGCATGATAATTGACTTTGCAGACCTTTTCCTGTCTCCATCCCTGTTGCACAGTCCCAGATAAAACAAGAGCAGCAGGGAATCCAAGCGCCCTCATTTCCAAACTAATGCTAAATGAAATATGTAGGAGCCCAGCAATCTTCCCTCTCTCTCAGAGTAGCCTCAGCTGCACCCCTGCACCAGTGAACAAAATGGACAAGAGCTCATGAGACTCTAGAAATACAGCTTTTAGAAAAATGAAATAGGCAGGAACAGGTGTTTAGACAGAAATATTGTTTGCAGGGAGCAATAAGAAGACTAAGAGGCAAATGGCATCCATTTCTGGTAAATGACCAGAAGTCAGATTGTATGGATTGTACAGAAGGGGGCAAGCCCCTTTTACTCCAAGTATGATGATCTTTCATTGGAAGGAGGAGGAAGAGAAATGACATAGCATTATTTATGGGTTAAAAGATCACTCTGGTTGCTCCATGAAGAAGAGGCTCAGTGATGGGGGCAAAAGTAGAATTAGCAATTAGTGAGATCATATAGGGAAGCTATTGCATTAATTAAGAGCTAATCATGGATTGAAGTAAGACAATATATGTACAGAAGGGATATATTTTGAAGGTAGAGCTGACATAATTTGTGGATGAATTTGTGTGAAAGAAATGGAGTAGGGAGGTTGATATCAAGGTTTTTGACTTGAATGAATGGGTGAATAGAAGTGCCATTTATTTAGATGAGGAATACTGTGGAATATGCAGATTTGGGGGTAAAGATGGTGCTAGATATCAAAAACCCTATTTTCCACTTGTTATTCTGAGATTCCGATTCAACATCCACATGTAAATATTACATAGGGAAATTGCATTTTTGAGACTAAAGAGAGAGTATGAGCCTGAAGATATATAGATGGCACTTAAAACCAGTCCCATATATTCATACAGGCAGTGAATATACAAACGAAGGAGAAATCAGTGGACAAATCCTTGGGGTATTTCATCTTTTGCAAGCACAGAGCAGGAAAAGAGTCATGGGAAGAAAACACAAAAGGAAGAGCCAGCACTTTAGGGAAGAACCAAGAGTAAATTCACAGTAAGCCAAACAAAGAAAGTGGCCCAAGGAAGGAACGAACATCTGTGCCAAATGGAGCTACTTTTTGCAATTTAAATATCACTTGCTTTCAAAAATTGTGTATGTATATATGTGTGTATGTATGTATACACATGTATGTGTGTATGTGCATATATATGTATATACATTTTACATTTCTCTTCAAAGCCAATGTTATCCGGGTGTGTGTTTAGCATATTTTCTTTGAGCCCCATCCTTTGCAATAGCATACCTTTATTACTTGCCTTAAGAGCCTGTAGAAACCTTGCTCCCAGTCTTCTTTACCCAGTCTGGCTTCTCTATTGAAATTTCCTCACCTATCTAGGCTCATTATTTCCAAATATCCTGTAGCTGGAAGTTTCCCTTCAACCAGCCCTGCATCATGCCTCAAGAAGCAGTGACCTGAAACAAATGACTCTTAGCCATTAAGAATAAGCTCTATTCTTCTCATTTCTTTCCCACTAACACTGACAAGGAAGGATGTTTTTCCACAGAGGACAACAACCAGCTGACTTTGAAAATCTTCAAGAAATTGAAAGGTAGTGTTTCCATCAACAGAATACTTCTGATAATCTGTAAATCAAGCCTGCTCTGAGAGAAACTGTAAGTCTAGAGTCTTCATTGACAAAGACATCCACCTTCCTCCACGAGAGTATGAGCTGGGAAAGGATTTTTAATTTATCTTCGTTGTCACTCTTTTAGAGGATAGCATCTAAACTAAGATGGCCCTATCAAGCTACGTTCCCATCACTCACAGAAATCACCTATCTGTGATTAGGGTTAGTCTACTGGATATCTTCATCAAGAGAGTGAAACTCTGTTGCTGTACAGCATTAAAGGACCACTTGCCTCCTTTAGCATAGCACTGGGGTTAGAGTGTTGTCAAGAGGCAGAAAGTCTGATTGAATTCCAGGGCTGCTACTTATAAGTACTGAAAGGAACCTTGGGCAAGGCTAGTGTGAGTGTCAGCTTCCTCATCTATAAAATAGGAATTAAAAAATGCTTACCTCCTAGGCCTATTGTAGGAAAGAAATGAGATAATATGAGTGGAAATATTGTACAAACTGTAATGACCCCAATAAAAAAAAAGCTCATACTGTTGTTAGTGCCAGATACAGAGGAGGGTCAGTCTCAGGGGATCCTTCTCAAAGCATGGGCAAAAATCATGACTTAAAAGTAATACTTTTTAATATAAGCATTTTAAACAATGTATGTGTGCACCAAACAGATATGTGACTCTGAAAAAAAAAAAGCATGCTGGTATTTTCAGTTTGTTTATTTTATACCACTCCTAAGGAATAGCAGAGTTCCTTGCTCCATGAAAGCCCTCTCTAATCAATAATGTGTTTAACCTCAACTTTAAGGAGGTATTTAAATTAGCAAATGAATCTCAAGTTCCTTCTTCCCAGAGATGTTCCACAGAGTAACTTTCTAAATATTGCTTTTGTCTGGGCCAAATCAAATTGCAACGCCAGAAAGACATTACTGCAAAGTTGTGTTATAAGACAGTGCCATCATAACAAAATGGTGAAAACCAGAGCAGTTTTTATTAATAACAGCAGAACCTAATTTCATTGGTTTTAATTTACCATTTTCACATTTTACTATGACATTATCCAGATATAAATTGTTATGATGAGAAGCCATTCACTAGGGACCAAAAAAAAAAGTTACAACTCTACTTTTAAAAAAAGACTTTGCATATATCAGTGAAGGACACACTAATAAAGATTGGTCTGGAACATTTCTCTTTATGACGATTGACTTATCAGCAATAGTTACTGCAGCAGAGTTGGAAATTACATAATTGCCAGAAACTGTAGATATTTAACTTGGCAAGAACCCTAGGTTTATCTGATTTATTTTTGTAAGAATTGGGCCCCATGGATATTTAGAAATGTTTCATGAAAGAACAGTAGAATATAAATGAAACAAGCAAAAATCCTCTTTTCAAAGGCTGCATTTAACTCCATCGTCACTGTTGTGATAACACAAATAAACCAAAGACAAACCTTTAGTGATGGTGTTGGGAGAAAGCACTACTCTAAATTAAAACATTATGAGCTACTAACATCTGGACATTTTCTCCCTCTTCATAATCATTCTCGTCCCTTCTCTGCATACTGTTTGTCAGTGGGCACTGCGAAATGTGACACCGAGCCTCAGAACATATGCACAGTGACCAGGCGCACAAAACACAAAGGCCTGGCTCACAGGCAGGCGTGTTCTAACCTCTGTCTGCACTCTGGGAGGAACCCATGCATTGTCCAGGGAGAGGCAGAGACAAGTGCTTTGCTCACCCCAAGCTCTGCACTCCTACCTTTGCCTCTCACAGGCCTGGCACAGTGCTTGTCACAAAGCCAGTTCTCAGTAAATGTTTTGTGGTTGAATTGAAGCAAATGAGAAAGGTGGACTGACTATGAGACAAGGAAATAAAATAACAGGAAGTAGTGAGGTACGGTAACAAGAGATAGAACCCAAAGACCTTGTTGCTAGTCCTGGCTCCATCATCAACTTGCTGTGTCACTTTAGGTAAGTCTTTTATTCCTTCTAGGCCTCAGTTTTCTCATCTCATTTTACATGAGTTCACTTCTCTTGACAGCATTTGAAATGTCACCTGCTATATTAGCCCATAATTTTTTAAAAAGACTATTGTCCTCCCAGAAATGTCACACTTCCTCTCCAATACAATAAACTGTGCTTATATTCACCATTATAGTGATTTGATAAGTTTTCTTCTTCTGGTGATGTCCCTCTAGAGAATTTTGTCCATTAGCTAACTTTTGGGTTCCATTTCCTCTTGATTTTCCTACCTGGCATAGTTCCAATATAATCCAATTTCTGATGGGCACAGTCACATAGCAAAATGAGTTCAAGTTTTAAAGTCAGGCCAACCAGAATTTGGATTCTGGTTCCATAATTTTCTCAGAAAGTTATTTAGCTTCTCTGAAACTTGCATCTGCAAAGTGAGATTCCCATTTCCTTCATCACTGAGTTGTTGTAATGCTGAAATAAGATAAACACATAAAGTAGCCATCTGGCATCTTAGGAGGTTGTATATATTAGAGTTTATAATCCATCTGTTGCCATTTGGATCCTATTTCAGAAATGCATGTGTGTATGCCCTCCTTTCCTATCCCATAGCTTCCCAGCCTGAGATTTGGGCCTTGAAATGAATGGGTTAAATAGATTCTGGAGAGAGAGAAGATCATTCATTCATCAGTCACCCATCCTTCTTTCCTTCAAAAACACTTATTGGGGGCCAAGATGAAGCATCAGAGTAAAAAATACAATTAAGGAACTCATGGTATAGAAGGAGAAGCAGACATATAAAATGAAAATTAAAATGTGGTAGAAAATGTTTTATAATAGGGGAATGTACATGATGTTATTGGAGTATCCAGGAGCATCCAAACCTGGTAAGAACTTGGTAGTTTCAAAACCCTCTTGTCTGCATTAGTGAAAGAGCTGGGGAAACACCCACATATCTCTCCTGAGGGTATTTTTAAAGCAGGTTAAAAATTAACTTCCTTCATAGAAATATAAGTAATGGAATTTTAGTTGACTAATTATTTCACAGATAACTATGTATACAAAAGGACTATATAAAAAGATCTCATACATGAAAATATATAGACCTTGTGGGTTTTTTAATCACCATAATAATGTTCCTGCACACAAATATTTCAGAAGGCCTCAAAATCTTTATAATATATTCAAAGTCCATATGGATAGCTAAGAAGTCTCTCTCAGTAGAATATAATTGAGATATAATAGTAAATAGCTGTTATATAGGACAACTATCTTCAGTGACACACTTGCTAATTGATAGCAAAATTGGCAGAGTTCTAATCTAATGCTTATCAACATAGTACGTGTTAACTCTGCTTTCAAATATTTTTCTCAATAAAAATGACCTAAGTTGTCTTTTAAAATTTTTTTTTTGTACTTTTTAATTGCCTAAGTTCTCTTTAGATGTCTTTTGCATTTTGTCTTTCATTATTTCTTGGTTGGCAAAATAATAGTTTAAAATAAGGACTCTGGAGACAGAGCTCCCTAGGCTTGAAGCTGAATTTCACTACTGTTGAACTTTCAGCAAATTGTTTGACTTTTTTGAGCTTTGATTTATTCATTTGCAAAATATAAATAACTGGTTTCACTTTATGTGGGTGTTGAGGATTAAATAAGACAAATTATAAAAACTACATAACCTAGCTGTCTGTATATACTTTGGTAGGTACTTGATAAAACAGAAGACAGTATTATTCTAACAGAATTCCATAAATATTCTTTTTAAAAATATTTTCTTTCATCATATTTGTTTTCTCTGACAAAATGGTGTCCATGGAAAAAATATGATGTTGGAATAGGACAAATCATGAAACAACTGGTAATGCTTATTAAAGTATTTGCCTTATTTATAAAATTCGTTTTGTAGCTCGTATATTATTAATACAGAGGAATGTGTTCAATTTTAAATTTCTAAAATGTGAGCTCCAAAACAGATATTAAATGCCTACAAAATGCTAACCACTCTGGTAAATTCAGAAAAATGTATATTCTCACGAGCCTATAATTTTACTTGAAAGGAGGAGAACCTTAGGGACATATATTTACCAGTAATGTAGATGTTTAAAAAATATATTCAAGATTTAATTAGGACTCTAGAACAGATGGACCTAACAGATATTGACAGAACATTTTACCCAGAACTGTTCTCAGACCACAGTGGACTAGAAGTCCAAGAGGAATGTTCAAATCTACACAGAGTCATGAAATTAAACAACCTGCTGCTGAATGACCCTGTGTCAATGATGAAATTAAGATAGAAATAAAAAGACTTTTCAAACTGAAGGACGAAGAGGACATAAGCTTCCAAAATCTATGGGATAGTGCAAAAGCAGCAAGTTCATAACCTTAAATGCTTACATCAAAAGGACAGAAAGATCATAAATTAGGATAGAGAATGCACAGGGTGCTCCGGGAGGACCCAAAGTAAAACAATGGATGTGTGATGGAGGTGCATGGCTGGTTTTGAAGGGTATTAAGGAAGTCAAGCCAAAAGATGCTAATGAGTGACAGGAGTGTCAGGGAGGACAATGCAGGGATTTAGGATAAATACTGGGATTTCACCCAAGCTATTGATTGGAAGGATGGTGATGCCATCCACAGGAACAGAAACATGGGAGTAGAAGCAAGCTTTTGCTTTTTATTTTACTGGGGAGGGGGGAATGGGCAGACAAGGGTAGTGACTGGAAACGAAAGGGAAAGCACTCAATGCCAAAGCCAAACTTTAAAAACTGAAAAATGTCACTAAAGCCAATTCTGTCCATTTGCATCACCAAAAATACAGAGTCCAAGCTGGACCACACTCAGGACTCTACTCTGAGCTGTGCTACACTGGGGGACATCCATCACTGACCTATATTTTGCAACAATGTAAGGGGGTTGGGGGGACCTCTAGAAACAAGCTGCTTGCTCCTCAAATAGCAAACACACATATTTTCTCACCACCAACAGGGCTGTTGCCAGGAAATCACACAGACCCAAAATAAAAAACAGTCCAAAGGAAAACAAACAGACAAGACTCTCAGTCTCTTGTCCATGGGGCACTGGAGTTCAGGGCAGAGCCCTCCCTAGGTGGTCACGGGGTCCAGATAAAACCCTACCCAGAGCCCCTGAAATATGTTTATGCAGGTGAATTGGAAGGCAGGGGACCTGGGAAGACGAGGGTTACTGAGTGCCTGTTCTGTGCCAGGCATTGTGCTTGATCCTTCACAGTTCTTGTTTCCTTTCTCTCTATGAAGTCGGTATTATTATCATTTCCATTTTATAAACGAAGAAACAGGCTGTGAGGTTAAACAACTTGCAGAGACACGTAGGAAGTGGCAGCACAAATATGAAAAGCCAGATCTGTAGAATATGAAACCGTTTCTTTTCTCGGCAACATATTGCCTGTCCCAAGAAGGTGAGTACACCACCTGGGAGCTGCTGGTGCCTGGAAGTGAAGCTCCTGCAAGGGCCTCTCCCACAAAGGAAATAACTTGGTGACAGTACAGGCATAGTGTGATGAAGTATGCATAGGCGCAGATGCCTCAAGCCTCTCTATTTTTTTGTCTGTTTTCTTTTTTTAGAGCTATCTAACAGAGAATGCCCCTTAGTCTCCATAGTCCATCTCAGATCATGGGTTCTCCTAGCAAGTTGAAAAACTCCTGGAGGTCTGAGGCCAGGAGGTATTTTCCTGCTTTGTTCTACTCAAGGCTTGGTTCTGGGCAGCAGATGCATCAGGACCTCCTACAGAACCAGTCAACTTAAAGACAACCTCTGCAAGACCCAGGACACGTCCTCCTAAACACACCACCCTTCCAGGTGGGGCAGCTTATGTGCCCTGAACATAAAGAGGGCACATATGTAAGTCCTACTTAGCACTTGTTCATCTGGCCATGTGGAGCAGGAAACTGGATTTTTTTCCTTCCTTTGGATGAGGCATAGCACGCTGATTAATGATGTGAGGGAGAGTGGACCAAGGAGGGCAGTTCTACACATGTTTCTTTTAGGAGTGCCATAGCAGGCATGGGGAAAGAAAGGTGTGCATTGTAAGAAGGAGGCAGCAGACAGTACTGGGCTAATTAGGGTTTGCTTAATGCTGGTGAGTGTTGAACATTCCTGCTAATGGCTGTTACTAATGGGAGAAATGGGATCATTTGTTAATTTTACTTACGAAAGTGAGTGTTGAAGGCAGGATGGAGGAAAAAAGGTGAACATGGATCATTTCGGATAAGCCTATAAAATGTGGAAAAAATTCCTCATGCTTTACTTAAAAAGAGCAAGACACTGATTTGACACTGTCACCAAGCTCCCTCGCCTTTATGAGAAAGTGGCCACCAATTTCCATTTAGCCTGCCCGCTTTTCAAGCCCTTTGGCCATAGTCCAATTAACCTGTTTCCTTGTTCAACATGCAGATTTTGGGAGGTATGTGTTATTAAAAACATCATGTGAATTTCCTACATGCTTTTACTTGCATGACCACATTCAAGTTTTACAACAGAATTGTTAAGATGTTTATATGTGTTTAATTCCTAATTTACAAATGAGAAGACTGAAGTTAAGAGCCCTAAACTACATCGCATGTAAGTGACACTGCTATATTTCAAGGCTTTCTGTTTTATAGAGCATCTTTACATTTGAGACTCCTTCCTCAGGATAATGCTTTTAAATTCTTTTCTAAAGTACAAGTGTTTTACATTTTTTTTAAATTCTTTTCCACTCCATCAAACACATTCTATCCCAGTGTTGGTAGGCCATTCTCTGTTCCCTCTGACTCCATGGCAACCCCTGAATCGTGTGGATAATAAGATGAACTGAGTCAAGAGCTATGAAATTCAAAGGAAACATTCTTCAATGGTTAATTCTGAGTAGCATGCTCTCCTCTCTGGATAACCTTCCCAGAACTTGTACTTTGCATCCTTGACCTCATAGGCAGAATGTTGATGTAAGTGCCATCTGGGAAGAGCCTTCATGACTGAAGTCAGTATGAGAAGCTGCTCCTTAAAATCATGCTCTGAGACTTGTAGAGACATGGTCTCATTAGATAGATTCATATTTAGAAACTATAAAGACTTAACTGATCCAATTGTTTAGACTGTCCAATTAACAGCATAGGATTCCTGACTGATCACTGTTAAGATGGGTTTAGAAGACTGGGCCACTGGAGAAGAGGAAATATGATTAAACAAATAAGCTACTGTAAATTTTAGAGGACACAGCATTGAATTAGAATTTTGACTCCACCAGTTATCATTTTCTAACTTTAGACAAGGTGTTTTACTCTACACTGCTTGGTGATTTAAAAAAGTAGCAAATAGGCCAGGTGCAGTGGCTCATGCCTGTAATCCTAGCACTCTGGGAGGACCAGGCAGGAGGATCATTTGACCTCAGGAGTTTGAAACCAGCCTGAGCAAGAGTGAGACCCTGTCTCTACTAAAAAATAAAAATAAATTAGCTGGACAACTGAAAATATATATAGAAAAAAATTAGCTGGGCATGGTAGTATGTGTCTGCAGTCCCAGTTACTTGGGAGGCTGAGGCAGTAGGATTACTTGAGCCCAGGAGTTTGAGGTTGCTGTGAGCTAGGCTGATGCCACAGCACTCTAGCCTGGGCAACAGAGTGAGACTCTGTCTCAAAAATATTAAAAAGTAGCAAAAATTATAAAATATGTAATGTGTCTAACATATGTTAAAACATATTAGTTCTTATTGTCCATATTTTCTCAGCCGTGAAGATTTCAAGCCATCCCCCTGGCAGCAGCATTCCAAATAGATAAAGTCAGTCGCTGTAAGCCTTCGAAGCCCTGGACTCTAGAACTCACACAATGTTATTTCCCCAGCAGTATATTGGTTAACACAAATCACAAGGCAGGCTGGGATTCAAAGGGTGGAAAACAGACTGCAGTTCCTGATGGGAACAGCTGCAAACTATCGTGCATGATTCAGACCACCACAGACCCTTACCGTGAACCAGTACTTTGGGCCAAGCTCACTACATGTGCTACCCATGTATTTCTTCCTAAAACCCTCCTATGAGGGTATCATAACACCCATTATATAGACACACACACACAAAAAAAAAAAAAAAAAAAACAAGAAAAACAAGAAAAACAAGATTCAGAGATGTTAAGGGACTTGTCTAATATTAAACAAGTGTTTAGTAGCAGGGCTGGATTTTAAACTCAGATTTATTTAACTCCCAAACCAACAATGTTATCACAGATACATTTTTTTAGAGGCCAACCATGAGAGATACCTCTATTTCTATAGATACGAACTATGAGGGATATATTACTTTACCCTTATATTTAATTTTAGGACTATTCCAAAGACAATATCTTGAATGTGTAAACTCTCTTTTAGGCGTCAAGGTGCTTTTAGTTCCATTCCATGCCCACCTCGACAATCATAGACCTCAGAAAAGTACAGGGGAAATTATACTACTCCTCAAAAGATATCCAAACACATGAATCCCAGAGACTTAGCAACAGGGTCAGACACTTCCCCACATATTACTTTTCCTAATCTATACTCTTAAAAAACAAAACATGTCTTCAATTCAAGTGCCCAGACTGGCCCCAGTCAGCCCACATTCACTGAAATAGATAGTGGTGGTCACTGATTTGCTAGCCTGGATTTTATTCATTTAGTTTCCTATTTTGAAAGCTCATCCAGACAAAGTCAATTAAATGAGTGTGGTAGACAAAATTCTAAGACGGCCCCTCCAAAGATCCTCACTTCTTTATAATTCCCTACCCTGGAAATACAATGGAGCATCATTTCCATGATTATGTTTTTATTGATATACATATATATAACTTTGGAGGATTGGCCTTTCTTACTTAGCATACTTCTCTGAAGAGTCACCCAGGTTATTGTATCAACAGTTTGGGTTTTTATTGCATTGCAGAATAGTATTCCATGGTAGGATATGTCACAATTTAACCATTAGCCTGTTACAATTTCACTTTAACAAGCTCTCCAGGTAATTCAGATGCACTCTCAAGTTTGAGAATCACTGATCTCTAGACAAAGAGCTTAAACAGGGAAGAAATGCAGCACTTTTTTAGTTTTTCTCCCCACTCACTGACCTAATGGGCCTTCTCAAAGGCAGGGGGAAATGATGTTTTGTTTTTTGTTTTTTTTTTTCATCTCCACCACTACTGTTAACACAATACTCTGTATCCTGCTTAACACTGCTAAGCAAATGCATTTCTTAAGGGATTAATGTATTCATTTAACAAATATTTATGAAGGTAATACCTAGTAAGTATTCTAGGCAATAGGAAAATAGCAGTGGAAAAGATATGCAGCTTCCTGCTCACAAGTAGTTTTCCCTTGTGAGACAAAGTAGCGAATGTAAGAAGCCATATTTGCTCATTTCTGCTTGCCAGCATAATTTCACAAAGCTCCTGACTCTGTGACAGGGCTCTTTGGAAGGATGCTTAGAAGACAAAACAGGATAGAACACATGGCCCCCACTGTCTCTTGCCTGAGTCACTATATGCCTTAAAAGATAAATGACCCTATTCCTTGCCTTTCCCTGCACATAAGATAATATCCAATAGGGTTAGTGATTATGCCTCTGCAATCTATAACTAGATGTACCCTTTGATGTGATTTTGCACATGCTGAACCTCCATAACCTGTAGGTAAACAGTGAGCTGAAACACTGTGTCAGAACAGTCTGACAGAACCTCTTGAAACACTCCTCCTGGGCTGTAGTCCTCAGTCTATAGCTCTCAGTAAGTCTTCTGAATAAAACTAACTTTAATTCTTAAAAGCATGAATTTATTCTTTAGTCAACACACTCTAGTGGGGCCAGAGGAGACGACAAAAAAAGTCTTATGAAATAAATTCAGGTATAAATAAATGCTATGAATAAAAATAAATCTGGGTAAGGGTTAAACATGAAGGAAATGAGGGTACCACTTTTGATGGCCCTCCGAGAAGGCCTCTCTGAGGAGATGGCATGAGTGCAGAGAGTTAACTGAAGTGAGGAACTAAGCCATGCAAATATGTGGAGCACTGCGGCAGATGGAGCAGCAAGTTTAAAAGTCCTGAGAGGAGAACATGCTTAGCCCGTATACCTGGAGACGCTGAGCAAAGGAGAGAACTGTTGGAGATGAGATCAGAAAGACACCACAGAACTGATTCTGGATTTCATTTACCTTTGCATATGTACATTTGGAGATATTAAAGGGTTCTGAGTATGGTCTAATGCCCATTTATAAAGGATTACTTTTGTTGTTGTCTCTGTATCTGTCTCTGTAAACATGTCCACGCGCAATCAGTTAGCTAGCTAGTGCGGCTGTCCAAGTGACAGCTGACAATGATTAGGACAAGGTTAGTACCAGTGTTTATGATGATCAGTGGCTGAATTTTGTATAGAGATAGAGCAAATGTAATCTCTGAAGGACTGAATGGAGGGCATGAGAAAAAGAAGAGTTTAACATGACTCTAAAATGTATGTCCTAGAAAATGGGCAAATGAGCTACCATTTATCGAAATGGCAAACACTGAGTGGAAAGCAGGTTTCAAGGGTTGGCATCAGAAGTGCTGATTTGGATATGCCAAGTTAAAGATGCTATTAATCATCCAAACTACTTGTTTGAAAATACTAATCATGGTGGAAAGAAAGACTTTTTTACTAAAGAACTTGTACTTTAGCTAAAGAACAGAGATACTCAGGAAATATTATGTATAATAGTAAAAACTTGAAGATACCCAAACTATTCAATAGTAGGAAAATGCTTATGCAAATTTTCATGTACATACTCTTTAATAATATGGAGTCATTAAAAATATGATTACTCAATATTTACATTTAATATTGCACAGGAAAAATCAGGATATTGAATTGTATATACTATATAATTCTAACAATATTTTACAAAGGAAAAAGAGGTTAAACTGAGACAAATACCTGAAAAAGATTTTGGAAGATTATAATCGTAATAATGACTGTGTTAGGATAGTGAGTTCACAGATGCCTTCTTTTTTCTAACTCTCTAATTTTTACTTAATGACATTATCCTTGAACCTATCTATCTACATACCCATAAACACTTTAAAATAGTGACAAATGTTATTGATGTTCTGACATGTAACTTTTATATCTTAGACTCAGGGAAGAAAAACTATGAAGGCAATAGAGCCACTTTCTATATTTACTTCTATCGGGTGGCCACGGTGAAGAAAAAGATTCTTTGGAGTCTTCTCAGGGTACTAGTGCCTAGTTGTATTACTCAATCTGTGTCCTATATTTTGAAAAGCTCCTGGCTAAAGAGGAGTCAACTAGTGTCTCCAGAAATTTTTAATAATATCACAACTCCCCAAGAAAATAAGAACCAGTGGAAGTATGGCCAAATGGAAGCCAGATCTCAGAAATCACTCTGCCATAACCTTTTAGCACTGTGAAGGAAATGAGTATATACCTCAGGAACCCCAGCAAGAATCAAAAAGGATTTGCCAAAAATAGATGGAGAATGCCTACTTACACTTGTCCATGGTTATGGTTCCCTAAAATGTCTGTTAAGTCATTTTATGGAGCTCTTTTTAAAAGTTTTATCAACAACTAGAACTAATGATGATAATTCTATTGAGAAGGATCTGGAAGGCCATTTGACAGCATCATAATAAGGTAGCATATTGGCTTCATTACCACGGTTGGACTCATGGAGAGAGGAATCCAATGCAAACTAAAGATATAATGCCTATGTGGATGTGTAGTTTTCCATGCTCAATAACAAGTTAAGAATTAGAAGATAATAAAGAAAAACAATTTAGGAAATCTGAAAAAAATAATTTATTAAATTTCATCATTAGCACTCAAAACAATATAGTTTTATATACATCAACTCATAAAATAATTCAAAACACTCATTAGGCTCCTATTCTTCCTTAGTCTTTGTACTATGGGAGAAGACAAATAATTAAAGAATATATTGAATATATGAATGCTGAATTACATGGAGGAGTCATAAAAGGAACTAGAAGCAAAAGCTGATCTTAGGTGTATGCTGGAAGGACCAGTCAGAAACCACAGGCTATTTCAATACTTCATACCTGTGAAATCTTCCTTCTGTGTTTCATGGAACACAAGCCATAGCTCTCCTGCTTTTGTTCCAAACTGCCTCTCCAATGCCAGCTCCTTCTCAGCCTGCTCTCCTTGATCTGTCTGTACCACTAAGTCTAGAGTTTAGGAGATAGGAAGAATCATCAACCTGACATTTGATTGTTTACAGATATATATGAACAATAAGTATTTTAAAACTTCTGTCCCTAGAACTAGATTGCAATGGCATTACAATATTTAAAATTTTTCTATTTGAGCACCGTAGTAGAGCTGTAGCAAAAATTATAAGTAAAAATAATAGCTAATGTTTATGAATCACTTATGAATGCCAGTCTTAAGTACTTCATAGTATTTCCACCATCACAGCAACTTTTTGATGTTTATACCATTTTTGTCTCCATTTCATAAAGGAGGAAATTGGGATTTAGAGAAATTAAACAACTTACTCAGGATCACAGATAGATAAGGGGGTTGGGAAAGGGAGAGATAAAAGAATTCAAACCCAGGTAGTCAAACCTAGAACCTACATGTTAAAGAATATACCACAGAATACTACTCAGCCATAGAAAAATGGGGAACTAATACCTCTTGTATTATCCTGGATGAAGCTGGAGCCCATTCTTCCAAGTGACATATCACAAGAATGGAAAAACAAATAATACACGTACTCACCATTAAATTGGTACTAATAGATCAAAACTTATGTGCACATATGGAAGTAACAACATTCATTGGGGATTGAGCAGGTGGGAGGGTAGAAGAGGGGATAGGTAAATTCACCCCCAATTGGGTGAGGTGCATGCTGTCTGGGGGATGGGCAGGCTTATAGCTTTGACTGGTGGGGGTAGGGTGCAAAGGCAATTTACGTGACCAAAGCATTTGCACCTCTGTAATTTCTGAAATAAATAAGATAAAATAAAATAAAAGTCGATCCTCCAATACAAAAAAAAAAAAAAAAGACTCATTAGATAACTGGTTAAAACCATCAAAAACTTCTCTTAATATTCGATCTTTGTTATTGACTCCCATGAAGAGAGGCCAGAAATCTGCCTCAGTGCTTGACCTGCAGTGTTTCACCTGCTCAGGTTGGCACGGCACAGGTCTCTTACCTAAAGCTTGGGTAAAGATAAAATCAAAACAGTAGGCTGGGCGCGGTGGCTCATGCCTGTAATCCTAGCACTCTGGGAGGCCGAGGCAGGCGGATCGCTGGAGGTTAGGAGTTCGAGACCAGCCTGAGCAAGAGTGAGACCCCCGTCTCTACTAAAAATAGAAACAAATTATCTGGCCAACTAAAAATATATATAGAAAAAAAAAAATTAGCCGGGCATGGTGGCGCATGCCTGTAGTCCCAGCTACTCGGGAGGCTGAGGCAGTAGGATCGCCTAAGCCCAGGAGTTTGAGGTTGCTGTGAGCTAGGCTGACGCCACGGCACTCACTCTAGCCCGGGCAACAGAGCGAGACTCTGTCTTAAAAAAAACAAAACAAAAAAAAAACCAGTAAAATGCAGAATATGTTGGACTCTGTAAACCAGAGTTGGGGGCTGCCTTTTACATATTCTTCTCTCTGTGTACACGGGAGGGACAAATGGGTGTTAAAAGGGTTAAGGATAAGACAAATGCCAGGAAAGTCAGCGCAAGTAACATTCTACCAGCCACAGGGAAGAAACTTTGACAGCGTCTTTCTCAATTGGCTTTGCCATTGTGAAAGAAACACCAAATACTAAAGCTAAACTCAAGTCTAAACTACAAGTCTAGAACAAAATCTCAGCTGTAAAAAATAGTCTCCAGATTTGCAGAAAGCCCTCCAAAATCTGGTTGGATATGCAATGATAAATGATTGAGTCCACAAATGAGTTTGGCATTCATTCTGGCAGTACCAGACATAAAGCCACAAATGGGATTGATATGATGAGTGACAGAGTGATGCCTAAAAAGATTTAAAAAGAAGAAAGTAGTAATATTGATATTGCCACATATTAAATATTTGAACAATGTTTAGACATCGATTCCTAAAAACACATACAACGGTTATGAGAAGATATACTCAAATATGAAGAAATATTATTACTTTATTTTATTTAAAGAAAGCATAGTCAGGTATTTACAGAGGCAGTTTGTTACTATGGCACCACATATGATGTCATAAATTTGACATTCTAAATGCACAGCTAGACCAAGCAAGAGAAGGAACAGGAAATGGAGCTGGGGAGACAAAAACCTGCATAACAACAAAGAATTTCAATAGTTGAAGAAATGAGTCAAACATCTGTGAAACAGAAAAAGAAGGTGAGTGAATTGAGTGTCCTAGAATCTTGCCACAGAGCTTAGGAAATATAAATATCAGTCCATCATCTACCTCTCTGAAGGCTCTGCAACAACCAAATAATTTCGGATAATGGCAACATGTAAAGGAAAAGGGAAGGAGGGGAAGTCGAGGAAATGAAGAGAGTGGAAAACAAGGAGATTAAAGCATACAGAATAAGTAAATCCAGTCAGTATTCATTGAGCATATGCTCATATGTTAGTGGTAAGACGTAAAAACACAGTTGCTGTCTCTAAAGGACCTACAGACTAGTAGGATGTAATACACAAACAAATGACAAATCAGACTAATATTGGTAACACATCCACAGAAAACTAGAGCTATAGATAATTAGGGGGAAAAAAAGGTTTCAATTCTATATGCAAAAGAAAAATTTCCATAAGTAACAATCTTCACAGTAGGA
The DNA here is from genome assembly GCF_020740605.2 of Lemur catta. Classification (NCBI taxonomy): domain Eukaryota; kingdom Metazoa; phylum Chordata; class Mammalia; order Primates; family Lemuridae; genus Lemur; species Lemur catta. Next base: position 12,729,875 of record NC_059131.1, on the reverse strand, counting down.
ACTCTGTGTAAGCAACTTCACATTTAAATCCAAGTCCTGCTGAGCCCTGAAAAATTCTCCCATAGCATTTCCCATGTTATCATTTTTTTAAATGATAAATGCTTCATATCTCAAATCTATGAACCAACATATTTCTATATTAAAAATTGTTCACATAATTCTTGTTTATAAAATATGTGCTATTTTTACTCATGCTCAGAATAGGGGAAAAATAATACCTAAAGTTTATATATTTTTTATATTGGCAAAGAGATGAATTCTATGTTTTATTTATATTTAGCCTTTTATTCCCAAACCCAAAGTTTCTAATGCCCCTGACACTAAAAATTAATAAACATTCTTTGTTTCCATATTAAGAATGAGACCGGAGTGAGGAACTCAAAAGAGAGTCTAGATGGAGAACAAAGAAAGGATTCTGACAAACCGGGAGTTCGTCTGAACACTCAGGTGAGCTGATCTCTCTAGCGGTGGTGAGAACATTAAAGAGCATAATGGAAAATATTAAGGGACAGGGAGTTCTGGGAGAGAAGACTAAGTTGTTGAGATTTGTTTTAAGGGATACCTGATGTCTTCATGAGGAGATTAAGGAAAAACTAGGAGAAGCTGGGCCCTGCCTTCCCCTCCAGTCCACACCCACCACGTTCCTGGAGAATATATGGCACAACAGCAGGCTCCTCTGCTCAGCCTATGGGAGGACAGTAGTCTTTGTTCAAATCAGGGAGGGAAGGGGAGTCTGGCCATTGCATTGACCATTTTCTGCACAATCTTTCAGATGAAGCGTGCAGTCAATCCGAATCACTCGCTGAGATGTTGCCCCATGCGGGGTCACTCGTCGTGTAGACACTGCCTTTGTGCAGCTTTGGGAACAGTCCTTGGCCCCTGCCGCACATTACATATTTACATTCACATGTGCCTGTTGTGGGAGCAGGGCCAGCAGATCACCATGATCAGGGTGAGCAGAGATCATACTACTGATTTTGGAGGGGAGTCTCAGGCAATCTGGGTGCGGGGAAGGATCTGGGGAACAGAAACACTTTCACTTGCCTCAGGATAGTCTCCATTCTTCCTTCTTGAAGGAATGCTTAAAGGCCCCATTCACTTACATGCAGCTGCCTTAGAGCCCCAAGGTAAGCCACCAGCTGCCCTCACTTTTACTGCTTATAAAAATGGTGCATTTGTCTTTTTAGCATCTGTTAACAGGCTCATCCTTGAGGGAAGAAGTGGGGAAAAGGGAAGAAAAATGGTCAACTCTAGTAAGTTCCATAGAACAGGAGTCACAGGTGAAGAAGTATGAGCTATCCAATATGCTTCTTGGTTTTGGATGTTCTTCCAGGGGGATCCCCACTTTTTTGCTCCAAACAGAAGTTAGGACTGGGCCAGAATTAGAATAGTACGAAGGGCTCAGGTTGAACTGAGAGTCATAGAGACCAGGGATCTCATTGGGTGCTGCTATTTTTAGCCTGACATGGCTCTTCTGTAGGCACATGCATAGAAAGTGTGGGTGGTAGGGTACTACACCCCTGGGTTTCTTCTCTCCTTGACAGGGATCACAAGAATTATTGACAAAGACTGATTCTCGGGGGTACCTCGTGCGAAATCAATGGTCCCGAACATCCCGAACCCCATCCATCAAGGCTGCATCAGAAGAGCCAAGAAGCAAGAACAACAGTGTTAAGGTGGATACAGAGATGAAAGGGAGGGGTAGATGACAGAATAACAATAATAATTGTTAACATTTACAGATGGTTTCTATGTGCCAGGCTCTATTTGTGTACTTTGCATGTTTTAGTTAATTTAGCCTTCATGAGAACTCCCCTTACCCCATTTTACCACTGAGAAAATGGAAGCACAGAGTAGCTTGCCTAAGGTTTTACACTAGTAAGTAGTACAGCTAGGATTAAAACCAGGGGTTCTAGGTCTACAGGCTGCATGCTTCCTCCTTCCTTCCTTCATTCAATAAATATTTATTGACTACCTATGACTCTCAGAAGAGAGGATGGAAAGGTAAACCACAAGAGAAAAATTAAAGAGTGTTATATTGTGTGGTGCTTTGAGCTCTTAACTAAGCCTGACCACATAAGTAAAAAAGAAAAAAGAAAAAAAAGTTAGTTTTGAAATTAAGTTTTTGGATGCAGAGAGAATGATACAGACCCAGCCATTGGGAAAATACGTATTTCTACCCAATCCATCCATCTCTGTTAGGTTTGGCTCAATAATCTAACCAAGAATATCCCTTTTGAGTCACATAGGAAACAATCATAAAAACTGAAATAATATATATATATGCTTAATAACTTCTTACCCACTTTGGTAAAGGGGTCCTTTCTCTAGGATAGTCCCTTCCGATTCAGGAAGATGACTCTCTGTAATCATGTTCCCACTGGCACGGGAAGCTCTGAAGGCGATGGGGAGACGCTGGAGCTTCCCCATCTCCTATGCACCTTCTCAGCAGCCATTCACTGCATTGTACACATGGTGAATCCGGAGGGAGACGGCCCCAAGGTGCTATGTGGAGTGTTCTGGTGGGAATGTAGGACCCACTTTGCTCATCAAGTTAATGGAGGGCACACACGGAGGCAATGGCCAAGGTCCATTACTCAGGCCCTCTGTCCTACCTGGAGGCCTCTGACTGAGCAGGTATATATATGGCAAGGAAGGAACAAAACTATGTGCCAGCCTTCTAAGGGTGAGGAGGAGGACCTGTGTCCTATCTATTCAAAACAAACACAACAAAAAAATGTGTGAGGTGCTGACGGAAGCTGGGGAAAAATGAAAGCAGACGACAGTCTCTGCGTCTGTTCAACAGAAATACTGAATAGCTGGGGCCTAGAAATGCCACAGTCCCTTTATCCCTATGTAAAGGAGCTGAGATGAAGCAGGATCCATCTAAGGTCTAGCCATGGAACAGGCGGGAGGGGACAGCTCCTAGGCGGGAACTGGGCAGAGACTGGGGTGTGGGGAGTAAGGACTCCGGCTGGCCTGGAAATGCAGATGCCCCTCTTCTTGCCGCAGCTCCCCAACAGCTCCACGACCTCCCGGACTTCATCCACCTCCCCCAGCCAGCATGACTCGCCTCCGCCCACCCCGGCCCGGCAGTCCAAACCCAACCAGCAGTCCCTGCCATTCGACTCACGGCCTCCCACGCCCCCGGAGCCCGAGCCCAGCACCCGGCGGCCCAGCACCAAGACTAAGGAGACTCCGGAGTCCCGGACGCAGAGCATCATGCGGACCTCACAGCAGCGGGATTATACGCTCACGGCCCCCACAGAGTGGAAGTCCTACTCCCAGCGCAGGATGTTCTACCCCTCCGCCCCCCAGCTGGAAGCCGACTGTATGTCCCAGCAGCAGCAGGAGGCGGAAACGGAGGAAGAGAAAGACGATGAGGAAGCCTACTGGGAGTCCTTGAAGAAGTTCTACGAGAAGGTCCCGAGCTGCTCGCGCCCCCGGCCGGTGAGGGACCCTGGGCGCGGTCCTGGCAGCCCCCCAGCCCAGCCTCCCCCAGCCTAGCTCCCATGCGCCGCGTAGGGAAGTCCGTGCCAGCCTCTGCTTCTCCTGCCCCAACCTCGCGCAGTCCCAGCCTCGGCTGGCCCGGCATCCCAGTTTTCCAAGCAGGGGCCTGGCCATTTTCTTCCCGCCCTACCCTGGGTGAGCCCCACCCCTGATTCCTTCCTGTCTGCGTGACTCTTCCCGTGCGCGCTCCTCTCCGCAGCCCAAACCCAAGCACGCCGTCACCATCGCGGTCTCCTCCCGCGCGCTCTTCAACATGGTGGATGCCAGGAAAGTCTACGAGGAAGAGGGCCTGGAGAAGTACATGGAGTATCAGCTCAACAACGAGAACGTCATCCTGACCCCGGGGCCCGCATTCCGCTTCGTCAAGGTACTCTGCAAGCTGTCTTTGGCCCGCCAGGACCCTGGATGGCAAGGGAAGGACCCGGGCCTACCCTGGGAGCTCGTCCAGATTCTCTGATAATTCCTAGTCCACCGTTGTCATTCTTGCCCCTTTCTAGTTGACCCAGGTTTATGCTTTCACAAAGGTTTCCAGACTGTTGAGGAAGGGACTCCAGCCCACAACCCTTTATTTGGGGTATTGGGCTTTCCTAAATGGAGTCATCACCAGGAGACCTCTAACAGCAGCCTTTGGGCCCCCCCTTCCTAGAAGCAGTAGGAAGAAGCTACAATGAGTTCACAGTCCTGAGTAGTAGAAATAAAACACCTTATTAAAATTAGATGAAGTTTGCTTTACCTGTTCTGACCCCATACATAGCATATTAAGAAAATCAAGATATTCTTGGCACTTAGGGGCATGATTTTAACAGAGAAGGTAAGGTTCTCTGAAATTACACTGGAATATGTAGCACCTACCACTTGGATCCCCTGCATAACTTATACAAATATTATGCACTAACATCATAAACATGGAAAAACAAGTGACACCTCTTCAAGTTGTGGGTAGAACATACTTATGGGATGTGGTAGAAGCATGAAAGGAAATCACAAACCTAGTCTAAAGACCTATATTTAAAAAATAGACAAAACAGTCACTTTGGCAGCACACGTACTAAAACTGGAACAATACAGAGACAATTAGCATGGCCTCTGTGCAAGGATGACATGCAAACTCATGAAGCATTACAGATTTTTCACAATAAAAATAATCATTAGATGATCGATAAAACCAGATTTTAAAAATCAAAAACAAACATATACAAAGCATGAATGGTAGCCTCATCCTTCCCTGTATTTATCCCCCAGAGCTTATTCTAGTAAACCAAATGTTGTAACAATTTTAATTGTTACATTACCCATGTAGTCAGTGAACATTAACTCAGGTCCTATGTATGAGAAGCTGAAAATACAAAAATGCATGGCATAACTCAGCCTTAAAGGAGCCATACTCTCTCAGTGAAGAGTCTTCAGATTTTGAATTTGACCCTGATGAGATGCTTTCTCTCCAGCCTCCCAAAGCCCACCTTTCCTGCCTCTCTTTACACACATTCATGTTTGTAACCTGCAGGCACTGCAGCATGTCAATTCTAGACTCCGTGAGCTGTATCCCAATGAACAGGACTTATTTGATATTGTACTGATGACTAATAACCATGCCCAAGTGGGAGTGCGGCTTATAAACAGCGTCAATCACTATGGTAAGTAAAATAAATACCATGTGGAAGACCAGCTCGCGGCTCTGGAGGAGAGAAGCCATGTTATTTTGCTAACTGTGGCCTAACCAATGCAGTGTCTTTGATACTGACACCCCCTTCTGCGCAAGGAATGTTTATTTGCCTATGTCAGAACAAGAGAGGCCATGTTCATTTTTAACTTTAGCGCAGAGTTGGGCTCAAAGCTCTGGACTTAACTTGTCAAGTGTGAATTTCAAAGTCTTAATCCCAGGTCCTGCAATATATTTCTCTGTTTTATGTTTTTTACTTCTGAACTTGACTTCAAGGAGCCGTCAACCCAAAGGCTTTCTCTGTGATCAAACTTCTTGCTCACCACAGATCCGTGTTAAAGGTTTAAAGGTTTTCACCTCTCCTTTCCACTCTTAAAATATGATTGCCCCAGCTGCTCTCTCTCCCCACAAATCAAATCCATACTCATGCCTGCAAAATTGTCCTTATTCTTTACATGGAAAATTTGATTGACTTTTCATAGCGTTTCCATCAGTGTGTTGAATTTTTTAAGAGAAAGTTGCCATTGTTTTTCTATTGTGGAATTACCTGTCTTTTTATTTGGGGCAACATTAGCCTATCTTCCAGGTAACATACCCAATCTTGTGGGTATGTCAAGTCAAAATAAGGTCTAAATTGGATGTATCTGTAAATAATCAAGATATATTACAAATTATGAATTTTGTTTTATATTTTCCTAATTACAAGGCTGGTATTTTACTTAGACGTACTTTCTCATGCAGCCCTTGTTCATGGAATAATAATCTTCCATCCACAAGAGTTAGTTACTCCCCTTCTCTGAGTGGTGAAGGCAATTTGTATCTCTCTCTGCTGTGGTCTTTGTTCTATTATAATAAATGTTTTACATGCCAGGCTCCTCAGTGAACTATGATCTCCTTGAGAAGAGGGCTGCTTGTTTTAAGAACCCCTGAAGTCCCAGTGTCACCAAATAATTTCTTAATCATTAAATTAATATTTAAGAATTTGCAGAGTACACTTTTGTGCCATCTATGCCCAATATTGGCTTAAGCGAAAAAGTGAGAATATTTTGTTAATGCCAAAGCAGACACTTCCACCCCAACTGTTGATGGATCCTACCTACTCTCTTGGTCTATACAGATGATAAACAACCTACTAGACTCAATATTCTGCTTTATATCATGTGCAGCTACCCGGTTCATTATATATCTAAAAAGCACTTTGAATAAGTACATACTTTATCATATACATAGTGTTGTACTTGTGTACATAACTAGTCTCACATTGCTGAACATTTTTTGCTTTCATAAATAACCCTAAACTGAGACTTTTCTACATAAATCTTTACCAGAGTTTCAGATTATACTCTTAGGATAAATTTCTTTAAAAAAAAAAAAGGGAAGGGGAGGACCCTAGGTCAAATAGTATAAACCTGTTAAAAGCTCTTGATATGTATTGTCAAATTACTTTCTAGACAGCTTGTGCCAATTTATATTTTCACCCATAGTATATGGGGGTGCCTGTTTTACAAACCTCTCACTAACAGCCAGTGTTTTTTTAATTTGAAAAGCATTTATAGTATATTAATGTTTAGTCTGCTAATATAATAATTGTGTTAAAAATTTCAAGTCAGAAAAGAGTGAAAATTTCAGATGTTTGATGTTGTTTTAGAAAATGGATTAAATCCTAGCACTATTTGTTGTTACTATTGTATTGCTACTAAAGAAATGCAGAAATGGCACTTAAAATAGAGCCACATCTTAACAGGCCCTTTCAACAAGTAGCAGGCTATAATTGAAGGGAAAGAGCACTGCCCTGTTGTAGGTGAGAGTCAAACACTTGGCTCAAGTCTTCCCTATGCGTGTGAACCAGTGGGTTAGACAAGTCTTTATGTCTCAATTTCTTTTTCTGTAATGAGTATAATTATACCTATGGTACAGCTGTGAAAGTAAATTGGCATGATCTATGTGAATATATTAATACTTCATAGACTATAATGCACCAAACATACCTACTATTATATGAAATAGCTGAGAAATTTTTCAATTTGGTATTATGAAAATAATTCTAAAATTTCAATTATTTCTAAAGTAATTTTCCTTTAGATTTATAAATGAAGTCATTTGGATTTACAGATAAACTCAGTTATTTCTAAGGTTGCTATTATTTGGATTTACATTGTTTTGTCTTTAGTTTCTGCCATAACGAAGTCTTTATTGCCTGGTAATAGGCTTACTGATTGACCGCTTCTGTCTGACTGGTGGGAAGAGCCCTATTGGCTATTTGAAAGCCTATCTTACCAACTTGTATCTTTCTGCGGACTCTGAAAAAGTACAAGAAGCAATACAAGAAGGTATTAGTCTGATTTCATCCCTCTCGTTAATAAAAAGGTTTGCACTAATGGTTACTTACATTGGGTTTCACATGTAGTTATGAAGCTTATGTTCTTAATGAATTTTCTACCAAGGTATATGCACATGTGGCAACCTTTAAGTTTGTTCTTTAGAGCTTTGGCTTTCCTGGAAATGGATACCCTCAGTAATTGTCCTGCCACTCAATTCACATATTCCCCACTGAGGGGAGGCAGTGCTGAGATGCGTGCTGAGATGTGTGCTTGTGAAGAGGAGTGGAGTCATCAGGGTATAGCTAGAGAGGAAACGTAGGTCTGGGAGGATTTTTTTTTAATGGAAGAAACTAAAACTCATGGCTCTGAGAAGAGTACTAATTAATCCCCATGATCTGTCAGGTATCGCCTCTGCAACAATGTTTGATGGAGCCAAAGACATGGCTTACTGTGACACCCAGCTCCGTGTGGCTTTTGATGGGGATGCTGTCCTTTTCTCTGATGAGTCTGACCATATTGCCACAAAGCATGGGCTGGACAAGTTCTTTCAACACGAATCACTATTTGAGAATAAGCCTCTTGCTCAGGTAAGTACAATGAGCTCTCATTAGATGTATTTATTTTCTAACATATAAATACAGATATTTGTTCATTGCGATGGCTTTTTAAATTATTTTAAGCTGGTCACTCCCTCTCACTGTCTTATCTTTGAAGCTTTCTCCCTTTTATTCATGAATTATTCACTTTGAAGCATTAGCTACTGACATTTTTAACTTTAACGTTATTTTATCTATCCTTTTGGAAATTCCTCTATGATCTTATGATAATGAGTCCACTCCCTCCAAATTATGAGTAACAGAGGCAATACAGATTGTCAATAAGCCATTTCTACACAACAGGCTCTCAAAATAGTAAGGTCATTTCCAATTTAGAAAACATTTGTTGAATCTCTCGGTCCTTGATCTCAAACTCAAGAAAAGCATCACTTAATTGATAAAAGCTGCAAAACTGACAGCTTGAATTGAATCAAATAATAAGCTTCAAACAAGTGCAAACTAGGAACACTTAATCAAACTGAAATTAAATATTTAGGTTTTTTGGAATCTATCCATGAACTGAACTGTTAAAATCAAGGTCTAAAATGAACAGAACCTATAACTTCTGAACTAAAAGAAATTTGAAACATCAAAATAGTCTCTAATCTGAATCTGACCTGATGGCTCATTTAGTTTTATACTATGAATTTTCCCAAGAAATTTAATTGTCCCTTTTTTCTCAGTTCTTCATGAACTTAAGTTAAAGTTAAATATTGTCATTTTTGCTTAAATTTATGAGAGTATGAATAGACTAATTGAAAGCTAAAAACTTTTACTACTTTGCCACCTCGCATTATAGCAAGCAATATTTAAACTATGTGTGTGTGTGTATTAAACTTCATATTTCCTCTCTAAACAGCTCCTTTTGAAGCCTTGACCTAGTGTTATGAAGTAGTTTGTTATTTACAAATCTTACTATTGAGAGGAAAAATCTTTGTTATATTTTATATCAGTCTACTTTTTAGAAGTTCAGAGCCCATTGTACATTCAGAGGTTTTCACCATTATTGAAATATAGAAGTTCTCAAAAAAAGAACACTTAAACAAACAAAAACACTTCAAATCAAGAATTACTTCAGGACAGTGTTAAAATACCATTTTCTCATCTTAGTTAAATAATGTAAATCTCTTTTAGATTTTGCATTTATCAGTTCTTTTTTCCATGTTTTACCTTGTTATTTTTTCATTTAAACTTTATTGAGGTATTTAATGTTTAAGAAGTTGTACGTATTTAATATATGCATTTTGATAAGTTCAGACATATACATATACCCATGATACCATCACTACAAACAAGGTAATAAACTTATCATTTCCAAAACATTACTTGTCCCCTTGCCTTTTCTTTATGTTTTATTTTATTTTATTTTTTGTAGGAAGAACATTTAGCATGACATCTACCTTCTAAACAAGTTTTTAAATGTACAATACTGTATTTTTATTATATATTAACTATAGGCACTATGTTGTATAACAGATCTCTAGAACTTACTCATCTTAGCATAATGTCTTACAGGCCCATTCATGTGGTTGCAAATGGTAGGATTTCTGTCTTCTTAGAGGATGAATAGTATTACAGTGTGTATGTGTGTGTGTGTGTGTGTGTGTGTGTGTGTGTGTGGATACACACACACCACATTTTCTTTATCCATTCCTCTGTTGATGGACATTTCAGTTATTTCCAAATCTTGGCTATTGTGAATACTGCTGCAGTAAACAGGAGAGTGCAGTTATCTCTTTGAGATCTTGATTTCATTTTCTTTGGATATATATTCACAAGTGGGATTGCTGGATCACATGGTAGTTCTATTTTTAATTTTTTGAGGAACCTCCATTTTGTTTTCCACAGAGGCTGCACCATTTTACATTTTTACCGACAGTATACAAGGGTTCCAAATTCTTCACATCCTCACCAACACTAATCTTCTGTTTTTTTGGTACTAGCCATCCTGACTGGTATAAGGTGATATCTCATTGTGGTTTTGATTTGCATTTATCTGATGATTGGTGATATGGAGTACCTTTTCATATACCTGTTGGCCATTTATATATCTTCTTTACAGAAATGTCTATTCAAGTCCTTTGCCCATTTGTTAACCATAATTTTTATTTTGCTGTTCAGTTGTAAGAATTCCTTACGTATTTTGGAAATTAACCCCTTATCAGCCATATGGTTTGCCAAATATTTTCTCCCATTCCGTCAGTTGCCTTTTCACTCTATTGATTGTTTCCTTTGCTATGCAGAAAGATTTTAGTTTTATGGGTTCCACTTGTCTATTTTTGCTCTTTAAATCACCTTTTTTCCCCATTAAACAATTGAAATTATGAAGCCCAACCCTAGTTATTGCAGGAATATCCAAAAAATTTCTAGTAAGTATGGTTGCTTTTATTATACACTCCCTCTGCCAGTGTAAGAAATGCTATGTTTTACATAGCAAGGTTGGCTTTTCCATAAAGGCCAGAAGGCTTTTCCAGGTACGTTCCACTGATGAGAAAGAAGTTATGAGGTACACCTCCTACCAAAGACATTCAAGGACACTGGGAGTGGAAATTGTGGTTTCGTCATGACAATGTCCCAATTTTCTCAGATGGAGGAGGTCTGAGAGTCACCAGCAAATAATGCAGCTGGAGAGGATTAATTTGACAACTCTCATTGCAGCTTATAGGCTTCCAATCTCCAGTGTGGTACAGTGACAATGCAACTAATGTCTCCTCATTTGATCTCTCTCTGTCCCCATTCTAGAATAATGGCCCCCAAGTGTGTGTGTGTGGGGGGTGTTTTAATCAGAGCTGTTCACATGTAATTTAAATACAGTAAAATTCATCATTTTTCATGATAGTTCTGAGTTTTGACAAATGCATACAATTGTGAAACCATCACCAAAACAGAAACACTCAACATTTTCATGAAATTGCAAAATTCCCGAATGCCCCATTGTAGTCATCCTAGTCTCCTATATCCAGGCCCTGTCAACCACTCATCTGATGTCTGTCCCTACTGTGTTTTTTTTTTGGGGGGGGGGGCGTGGTCTTTTCCAGATGTAACATAAATGGACTCATACAGGATGCAATCTGACTTCTTTCATTTAGCATAATGCCTTTGATATTCATCCATGTCATTGCATGCATCACTAGTTTGTTCCTTTTTTATTGCTGAGTAGTATTCTGTTCTATGGATGGACCACATTTTTTTATCTATTTACTTATTGAAGGATATTTAGGTCATATCCAGTCTTTGATATTTACAAATAAAGCCACTTTTTAAAGTTTTCATACAGGGCTCTGTGTAAACATAAGATTTCATTTCATGTCTAAATACCTAGGAGTGGGATTGCTAGATCATGCAGTAATTATATGTTTAACTTGATAAGATACTGTCAAACTATTTCCCAAAATGACTATAACGTTTTGCATTCCTAACAGCAATGTGCCAGAGATTTTGTTGCTTTGTATCCTTGCTAGCATTGGTGGTAACATGTTATCTTCTTGTAGCATGCTGAAGTCAGGGCTTTCAGTATACCTGTTACTAAAATAGTATACACTGTACTTGATAGGTAGATTTTTATCCCTCATCCCTCTCCCAACCTCCCCTCTTCTTAGTTTCTGATTTCCATTATACCACTTTATGACCATATAGATCCCTTTTTTATCTCCCACTTATAAGTGAGAATGATATGTTTTCCCATATGTTTACATCCTCTGCAATTTATTTCCTCAGTGTTTTGTAGTTCTCCCTATACGAGTCTTTTACCTTGTTTTTTAAATATATTCCTAGGTATTTTATTTTCTTTGTTGCTATTGTGAAAGGTATTGAGTCTTTGATTTGATTCTCAGCTTCGCTGTTCTTGGTGTATATTAAAGCTACTGATATGTGTACATTGATTTTGTAACATGAAACTACTGAATTCATTCATCAATTCCAGGAGTCTCTTGGTTGAATCTTTGGGGTTTTCTAGATAGAAGATAATACCATCAGCAAAGAGCAATAGCTTGATCTCCTTTCCCCATTCCAATACCCTTGGTTTCCTTCTCTTATCTGACTGCTCTGGCTAGGACTTCCAGCACTATGTTGAATAGAAGAGAAGTGGTAATAGTGGGCAAACTTGTATGGTTCCAGTTCTAAGCAGGAATGCTGTCAGTTTTTCCCCATTCAGTATCATGTTGCCTGTGGGTTCATCCTATATGGCTTGTATCATTTTTAGGTAAGTCCATCTCTGCCTCTTTTGTTAAGCGTTCATATCATAAGATGGTGCTGAATTTTGTCAAATGCTTTTTTCTGCATTTATTGAGAAGATTATGTCATCTTTGTTTTTGCTTCTATTTATGTGGTGAATTACATTTATAGATTTGCCTATGTTGAAGCATGCTCGCATCTCTGGCATGAAGCCTACTTGGTCACAGTGAATTTTTTTTCTTTTTGATGAGCAGATGAATTCATTTTGCTAAGATTTTATTCAGAATTTTTGCATCTCTATTCATAAGGGATATTGGTGTGTAGTTTTCTTTTTTGGTTGTGTCCTTTCCTGGCTTTAGTATCAAGGTGATATTGGTTTTGCAAAGTTTGGGAAGATTCCTTCCTTCTCAGTGCTATGGAATAATTTCTGCAGTATAGGTACCAGTTCTGCTTTGTAGGTTTGGGAAAGTTTGGATGTGAAACCATCTAGACTCAGACATTTCTTGTTGGAAGATTTTCTATTGGTGCTTGATATTGGTGTGTTCAAGAGTTCTATTTCTTCCTGATTGAACCTAAGGAATTTTTGTGTTTCCAAGAATTTGTCTATTTCCTCCACATTTTCAAGTTTATGAGCACAGATATTTTTATAGTATTCAGAGATGATGTTTTGTATTTCTTTAATATCAGTTGTGATTTCTCCTTTTTCATTTATGATTGACCTTATTACACTCCACTATTTTCTATTTCTGGTTAATCTAGCAAGAGTCCTGTCAATTTTGCTTATCTTTTCAAAGAACCAACTTTTTGTTTCATTAACCTTCTACATAATTCTTTTATTCTCAATTTCATTTAGTTCTGGCCTGATATTTATTATTTCTTTCCTTCTGCTGGGTTTGGGATTGGTTTGCTCTTCCTTTACCAGTTTCTTGAGATGACTCATTAGGTTGTTGATTTGTGACCTTTCTTTCTTTTAGATGTGGGCATTTAAGGATATGAGTTTTCATCTCAGAACTGCTTTTACTGCATCCCACTGATTTCAATAACCTTTGTCCCCATTATCATTTAGTTTGAAAAATCTCTTGATTTCCATCTTTATCTCCTCCTTGACCCAACTATCATTCAGCAATAAGTTTGCTAGTTTCCATGACTTTGTGTAGAGATGAGTGTTTCTGTTGTAATTGATTTCTAATTTTATTTTACTATGGTCTGACAAAATACATAGTATAAATTATATATTTTTTTAAATTTGTTGAGACATGTTTCGTAGCCTAAGATGTGATCCATCTTAGAAAATGTTCCATGAGCTTATGAGAAGAAAGTATATTCAGTTGTTTTAGGGTAAAATGTACTGTAAATGCCTGTTAGGCCCACTTATTCTAGAGTTCTGTTTAAATCCATTGTTTCTTTGCTTATTTTTTGTTTGAGGATCTGTCCAGTTCTGTCAGTGGGATGTTGAAGTCCCTGGCTATTATGGCACTGCTGTTTATCATTTTGTTTAAATTGAGTATGATTTGTTTTATGAATCTGGGTGTTCCCGTGTTAGTTCCATAAATATTTAGGATTTTTAAGTCTTCTTGTTGAATTGTTCCCTTCACCATTTTTGTGTTTCTTTTATTGATTTGAAATCTATATGATATGATATGAGAACAGCTATACCAGCTTTCTTTTGGTTTCCATTTGCATGGAATATTGTTTTCCATTCCTTCCAGTTAAATCTAAATGAGTCCTTGTGGGTTAAATGGGTTTCCTGGAGACAAGAGGTACTTGGCTTTTATATTTTTATCCATTCAGACAGCCTATGTCTACTGAGTGGGGAGTTCAACCAATTCATAGTTATTGAAGAAATTGATACATGGTATCTGATTTCTTCTGTTCATCCTGTTGGATAGATGCTTATTGTTTTGTTTTATCTCTTGAACCATTGTTGTATCTGGGCTCCAAACTGTAGCTTTGGATGATTTTACTCTGTTGTGCTGATCAGTGTATAATGCAGGTCTGAGTACTTCCTGCAGGGCAGGTTTGATCTTCAGAAATTCATTCTGTGATTGCTTGCCTGAGAAACTCTTTATTTCTCCCTCATATGAGAAACTTAGTTTTTCAGGATACAAAGTTCTAGGCTGGCCATTATTCTGTTTTAGAAACTGAGGATGGGTCTCCAGTCCATTCTGGCTTGTTAAAGTTTCAGTTGAGAAGTCTACAGTTAGTCTGATAGTTTTTCCTTTGTCAGTTTCCTGCTGTTTTGCCGTACTGCTTGTAGGAGTGCCTCTTTTGTGTTTACTAATGACTATATGTTGTGGTGATTGCCTCTTGATGATGAATCTCCCAGGGGTCCTGTGTGCTTCTTCTTTCTGGATACCCAGATTTTTAACAAGGCCAGTGAAATTTTCCTCAATTAGTTTCTCAAATAAATTATCCAACCCTTGTGTATTTTCTTCTTCGCCCTCAGAGATGCCTATAATTGTTATGTTTGGCCCCTTTACATAATCCCACATTTCTTGTAGGCTTTGTTCATTCCTCTTATTTCTCTGTTCTTTCACTTTGAATAATTTCGTTCACAGGTGTTATCTTTAAGCTCTGAAATTCTTTCTTCTTCTTCTTGATCTAGCCTATTCTTAAGGCTTTCCACTGTGTTTTGTAATTCCTTCAATGAATTTTTCATTTCCAGAATTTGTTGGGTTTTTCTTTAATACTTCGATTTCTTTCTTTTCTTTCTTTTTTTTTTTTTTTTTTTTTGGAGACAGAGTCTCACTCTGTTGCCTTGGCTAGAGTGCCATGACGTCAGCCTAGCTCACAGCTACCTCAAACTCCTGGGCTCAAACAATCCTTCTGGCTCAGCCTCCCAAGTAGCTGGGACTACAGGCATGTGCCACCATGCCTGGCTGACATTTTTCTATATATTTTTAGTTGTCCAACTAATTTCTTTCTATTTTTAGTAGAGACGGGGTCTCGCTCTTCCTCAGGCTGGTTTTGAACTCCTGACCTTGAGCAATCCTCCCGCCTCAGCCTCCCAGAGTGCTAGGATTACAGGCATGAGCCACTGTGCCCAGCCTAAATTTTCTTTATATTTAACTAATTTTTTTGTAGATATTATAGTCAGTGTTGCTTTTTCATAAAATCTGGCAATTCTTGTGTTTTAATTGATGTTTTTAGGACATTTATATTTAATGTGATCATTTCTTTGGTTGGATTAAAAAATATTATTTTCCCATTTTTTCTATATGTTCCACCAGTTCTTTGTTCTCTTTTATTTTATTTTTTCTTTTTACTTCTAGATTCTGTTTTTCCTAGATTCCATTTTATCTCCACCATTGCCTTATAACTCATTTAAATTTTTTTCAGTAGTTACACTAGTGTTTACAGTGTAAAACTTTAAGTAATCACAGTCTACTGTCAAACAATATTTACTCTACCAAGTCATATGTAGCATAAGAACTGTGTAACAGTGTTCTTCCAAACTCTCCCATCTGTTTTGTAATATTGTTGTCATGTAATTCAATTTTATCTATACTATAAATTCATAATACCGTATAACTATTCTTGCTTTTGGTAATCAAATATCTATAGGGTAAATAAGTATGAGACAAAATATATCTTTTATATTCATCTTCATTTTAACCATTTTCAGGGATTTTCCTTTCTGTGTAGATCAGGTATCTCTCTGTTATCATATTCCTTCTCCCATATTTTTTTTTCTTTTAACATTTCAGGTAGTATAGTTCTGCTGGTACTGAATCTTCTATTTTTATTTGCTTAAAAAAGTCTTTATTTCTTTATTTTTGAAGACAATATTTTATTTGTACCATTTCTAGCATTCTGGGTTTGCTGTATTTTTCTTTTAGCACTTTACAGATGCCCTTCTATTGTTCTCTGACTTTTATAGATTCTGATAACAAATGTTTTTAAACTTTAATCTTTGGTCCCCTGTATGTAATGTGTCTATTTTTCTCTGGCTGCATTCAAGATTTTCTATATTTCTTTTGGTTTGAGCAGTTTGAATATGAGGTGTGTGTATGTGTGTGTCCCACAGCATTTCAATGTTCTTTTCTTGTTTTCTATACTCTTTTTTCTCTTTATTTTCTGTTTGCATAATTGACCTATCTTCAAGTTCACTCCTTCTTTCCTCAGTTATGTCAGGTCTACTGATATATCAGTTAAAGGCATTCTTCATCTCCATACAGTAATTTTTATTTTTAGCATTGCCATTTTAGCATTGCCATATATTTTCAATCTCTGTTGAAATTACTAGTCTAGTCTGTTGTCCACCTTTAAAGTAGCTTTTCAAAGATATTGATCACAGTTAGTTTCAATCTCCTTTTATATTTATGACATCTGGGAGATAACTAAGTCTAGTTCTCTTAATGTCTCTTGAAAATGGATTGTACTTTTTGTTTTGTTCTGTGATCTTATAAATATTTGACTTATTGCCAGTGACTGTGTGTGGTTGTGGAGGCTTTGATAAATAGTCTGGTAATGGACATGCCTCCTCTTCCATGAGCAATTACTGTGGTAGACTAAGTCAATCTAAACAGCAGTTAAACTGGCTGTAGGTTTTATTGTTGCTATAGTTGTCTTCATTATGCCACAGGATTAAAATTATTTTGGGATTCACCTTGTTCTTAGGGTGCAGGCTAGTTTGTCAGGAGATTTTTCTCAATTTTCCTGTTCCACTTTCTGCATTTTGCCTTCTCTGTGTGTCTGTGCCTCATGGAAGGCCTCCACGTCCTTATCCCTCCTGAGCTGTTGCTTCATTGTCTCTGCCTGCTGTCTCCCTATGATTTAGGGATGAAGATTGCTCCTGGATCCTGCCTTTCCCCAGTGATAGGTGATATCTAATGGTCTGGGTCATGACATTTCTTATCCCTCATCCAGAGCTAGAATAGTTTTCCTTTCCTCTTTCCCTCATAACAGTGGATCTTGATTCATGCCCTGGGAGATAACAGTGTTTGAAGCCCTTCTTCCAGCAATTTAGGGCTTTTGCTCCTTAGGGTATAAGGACCTAGGTGGCGTTTTAGTCTTTGATCACAGTGGCAGCTGCTCTCCTCCTCCAAGCCTATACCACTGAGGAAGGTTTTCTTCTCTCTTGTGCCTTCAGTGTTTCTCAGAAGTGCCTAGTGGAAGCCCATGGAGAAGCCTGAAAGAGAGTGTATGCTTCTTGTGTCTGTGGATCCTGGGTCTTCTGTGTTTTCCCATTAGTTCACACTTGTCCTTTTTCAATTTGTTTTTAAAAATTACTTGAATTTTTATACTTGTTTGTATGGTATCTACTATCTCTTTCTTCAATGCTCTGCCAAAGGTGTGCCAATTCTTCCATTCCAATCTCTCCTTGAAGATGCCTGTTTTTCCTTAGGTTTCATGTTGGTTGTTTGTCCTGTGATCTCAGTGCTCTGATGGGCTCAAGAAAAGCGAAGATTTTATTTTCATATTATCTAGATTTTTCTTGTTATTGGGGTGGTAATAACAGCCTGTCTAGAATTCTACATCTTAAGCAGATTCCAAATGTTTTAAATGATACAGCTCCTCAAAAAAAGTATTTTTGAGTCACTTTCCCTAATATTTCTATATTTTGATACATACTTGAACTATTGTACAAATATATAAATTATAAAGCATACCTAAAAATAGAAGTAAAAGAGAATGAGATGGGTCCCTGGTTTGAATATGGTGACATAAACTCAGCTTTTCCCATTTCTTCCTTTGGGAAGTTTGTACCCCCCTAATATTCTGAAAATATAAAATAAATTTTAAAAAATAAACTAAAAATTATGGAGAATGAATGCAAAAAGTGTGAGTAGGAGAAATTTTGCAATTTTCACAATCACTGTCATAATAGGAGCACTTATGAAAATGAACAATGAAATAAATTAATTCCAATCAATAAAGCAATAACAATGTATTAAGAAAAAAAAAAGCAGCAAGGAGAGCTGTGCCTGTCTGTGTTTCAGAGACAAACTGCAACCAAAGCGGCTGCTGCCAATAGTCACTACAACGACATTGGGGCTGTTGCAAAAAAAAGGTACAGGTTTTTTTCACACACATGTATGCTTCTCACCTTTAGAAAGTAAACTTAGTTGCTTTTCTGATATATGTAGCCTTAGCGAAAGCAAGACTAAGCAAATGATCACACAACACATCATATTATAGAACACTGGTTGTTTCCATGACAGTAGAGAAGAAGGGAGCCTATGAATTGTGAAAACAAATCAGTCTTCAGTTAATCCCCTTGACCTTCCCCAGAAACCCACCAATTGTCCCAAGGAAAACCAATCTAATTCAGTATAAGTAATAAAAAGAGAACCAGCACTGAACATATGCAAAGATACAATGAGAAAAAGGCAGACAGATGAACAACTCTCTCTAGAAAAACTTGACACAGTACAGGTGGCAACTGTAAGTAAACAGATGTCATGACTTTTAAAAACTTAAAGCAAGATCATAAAGTAGAAATGCAGTAATCAAGGAAAAGGCAATCAAGTGTGAGACAGTAGAATGCTGTAAATGAGAAGAACTGAAAATAAGATTTTAGAGAGAAAAATGACAGAAATAGATAACATGTCAAGAAAACCTAACACTTGCATAAGTGGAATCCCTGAAGAAAAATACTGAAATTATATTTAGGGGGAGGGCTGTCGTGGTTAAATACAAAGATGCAAATTTATATAAAAATATAAATCAAGAAAACATTCCTAAATTATCACAAGATTTTAATACATACATTATATTGTTAAAATATTAAAGATTAAAAGCCCACACTGTGTGAGGGAAATAGAATCAGAATGATCATCATTGAGACATGGCCTAGTGAAATTATTGACTTCAAAATTAAGAAATAATTCTTTGGGCTGATGGCCCACAAGGAACAATCACCATAAGTGCTGGAAGGGTTGGGAGGGAGACCAAGCTGCTGCCCTCAAGCTTCTTAATAGAAAAGACAGTGGAGCGCTACTTATACGATTTCATGGGGAGTAAATATAAACCATGGATTCTATATCCAGGCAAAATTTCATTTAAATACATAGGAAACAGATATATAGTTGAGAACATACTATATTCTCAGGGATTATTTCCATAAGATGTTTTTGTGAAAATTAGTACTAGAGAACAAATTTCAGCCAATGTGTGGGTGACTGGAAGTACAAAAGCACAACTGAGAATAGACTATATTTAACCATACAATTAAAACTAGAACAACTGTAGGGATTAGGATGGCAGAAAAGAAAGCAAATATAATGTGTCCTAACAATGTAGAAATTATACAACTAACAAAAAATGAAAAAATATGGGGAAAAGAAGGTCTATGGAAAAGTATGTTGACAGTTTCAGTTACAGTGGCCAAAGGATAAAATGTAAAGTTGATAAACAGAAATAAAATAATATTTAATAATGCAAATCTACACACTCAGGAAGATCAAATAAATGACTAAAATTAGATGGTGGAGAAGAAATAGAGGCTTAGAGAGACATTGAACAAATATCTTAATTTTATTATTTTTCATGGTAAAGAATAATAGATCTGGGATTAAAATTTAGACTTATAAAAGTATTCAATGAAGGAAATAATGCAAATCTTCTTACATGTCAGAAGAACCACCCATACACACATACAAAGAAGACAGATACAAGCCAATGAACAATCCTTTAGAATCTTTAAACATAGAAAATGCAATAAAAATCACAAGACAAAACCAATCTCAAGTATATTTACAATATAAATAAATGTAAATGGGCTAAAACTCAACTATTCTTTTAAAAAATAAAACTTTCAGATTGGATCACATAGCAAAATCCAATTCTAAGCTCTATATAAGAAAGAGAGCTAAAGCTAAGTGTTTAGAAAGGTTGAAATTGAAAGCAAGCGTGAAGATATGTGAAGCAATTGCAAATATAAGACATGATTGGATTCAGGCCAAAAACCATTGAACTAGACAAAAGGGTATATACTTCATGATGTTAACACATGCAATTCACAAAAAGCAAATAAAAAGACTAGTGCTTTAGGCAACCAACTAGAGTTTGTTTAGAGTGACCACCTACCCCAGTTTACCATGGATAGATGATGTCTCTTGTTTTTGGTTTAATTATTTATAGAACATTCTTTCACATTTAAAATACCTGGGTTCAAATGATAAATCACATGGTCATCCTAGGTTTATTCCAGGAATACAAGGACAGTTGCACATCAGGAAATATATTCACATAAATACATGGAGTTTTAACATTGTGCTATCAGCCTCAAAATACTGCATGCCATGCTGTAGTATATCCTTTTATAAGCTCTTATAAGCCTCTGCTTTTTCAGCACTCACTTTCTTTGGTTCACTGAATCACAGCTCTGATATATGTTCCTTTTACAGGGTCCCTTGAAAGGCTTTCTGGAAGATTTAGGCAGACTGCAAAAGAAGTTTTATGCCAAAAATGAACGGTTACTTTGTCCCATCAGGACCTACCTGGTAACAGCAAGGAGTGCAGCCAGTTCAGGTGCCCGTGTGCTGAAGACCCTTCGCCGCTGGGGTCTAGAGATAGATGAAGCTCTTTTCCTTGCTGGAGCTCCCAAAGGTCCCATCTTGGTGAAGATCCGGCCCCACATCTTCTTTGATGACCACATGTTCCACATTGAAGGGGCACAGAAATTAGGCACCGTTACAGCTCATGTACCTTTTGGCTATGGTCAAAAATTCAATACTTAGGGACAGGGAGGAGAAATAAAGCAGTGACACTCTGATATCACAGAAGCCACTTCTTTTGGCTCTCTAGGGTAATTAGATAGATACTTCAGTAGACTGGACCTCAGAACTTAGCTCCTTTGAAAAGGTTTTCTCTTGATTTTTTGGAAAACATTTTGAACCCTCAAGTTACCTTTAAAGCACTACTTTTTGAGCTGTCAATACTGTTGAATGCCATTACACCTATCTCTGTGTAAGTTATAATTATGATTCTTTAGGATAAGTTAGAACTTGAATGTTTCCATGCTTAAGGGGCTGTTTCAGAAGTTTAGTTTCACAAAACATTGCTACCCATGATCATTCTAGAGTAGTGGTGTTAAAAGGTGGAAAGAGTATGATTAAGTACACTCTTGAAAACTGAAACTTTTAATTCTTTTGCCTCTATGACCAGCTTTTTAACCAATACAAAATGGGAATGCACTCCACCTGCGTAAGTGTACCAATTTTGACATTGCTTATTTAGAAATAAATCAGCTGATTGTTCTCACAGGGTAATTTCTAAGAGGAGCTCTAGACAGAACCTCCTGGGAAAGATTCTTTGAAACTTACATGGTGAGTTAATTGCCCTTGGACCACAAAGCTTCATATTTGAAGTATCTGGCTTTGTGCCTGGCAGGTTGACCCAATGTTTGTATGGGAAAACAAACAAAAAACCTTGGCCATCACTTCAAAATGTGACATGAAGTGTAGTATTTTGGCCCTTCATTGTCATTCTGTTTTGATTTTTGTTTCATTTGCAACAAAAATGTATTGGTTATTAACCATAATATTCCATATATTAGGCATAGTGAACTGGTTATTTTCACGTTACCTCATTTTCTTATCAAATTAAATGTTTGTGAAATAGTATTATTACCTTCCTTTTTATCAATGAGGAACCTAATATTCAGAAGGACTAAGTAGCTTGCCTAAGGATGTGGAGCCAATAAGCAGTAAGACTAAGATTCAGATTCAGATCTTACTTCAAAAGCTGTATGATGTCTCTTTCTTCTCTTCCAAATAGAGTTGTAATTAATTGTTGTAATTAATTCCATAGACTTTGGATCCATCAGGAACAGATTAATCATTCCTCTAAGTTCCATGCATAGACTACACAGCAGTTACACTGCAGGTCTAAGGATTCTTTTCCTCTTGTCCTCATCACACTCTCTCCAGCTCCCTCTATCCTTGCCTCCATCTCTACCCCACCTGTACATACATATTCCACCCCTGGCTCTAGTTGAGAGACCACAACTGAAACACATCTTTTGATTTGTTCTTCAATTAGATGTAAGCCAGCCCAAAATATATCAGTCATGACATGTGATACTTATCAAGTACCTACTGTTCTCTAGGTGTTCTCCTATGTGAGGACCACAAGAGGAACTCAGACATAACCCTATCCTTTAGGAAAGTTAAACCTTAACAGTCTGGTAGAGAAAGTCAAATGTGTAAACTCAAATAGCCAACCCTAGAGAGCTGTTTGTCCTCAGTGCCAGTAAAGGCAGAAGATCTCTGTACCAGACAATAAGCACCCTGAGGACAGGAATGGTGTCCTATTTCTCTGTGGCTCCCACAGGGCATAGGCAAGGCCCGACACATATTAGATGGGGAAGTATATGAATGAGTGGCACCTTCATGAGTAGTTTTGTCTACAGCTGTGAAGTTTGCAGCTTGAAGATGGGTTTCTGTGGCACTAATCCCTGACATTTATGAAGCATTAGACAATCTACAAAGCACTTTGCCCCCCACTGTTAGATGTAATAGTCCCATGGAGGGAGCAGGGATGTATTTGTGAATGGGCCTGCTCAGAAGTCTATGTTTATAATTAGTCCAAGCTACTCCCATTGTGTCAAATAGGATCATTTGAGGATGACTTTTTCTTTAGGGACCAATGCCATAATGCTCTTCTTCAGTGGTTCTCAGTGTGTGGTCCCCAGATCAGCAACATCAGCATCACCTGGGAATTTGTTATAAGTGCATATTCTCAGGCCCCATCCCAGACCTACTGAATGAGAAACCCTGGTACTGGAACCCAGAATTTTTTTACTTTGTTTCGTCTCCCCACCCCCTGACACCAAACCCTATGGTATTTCCAACTGATTCGTGTTACTAAATTCTTAGTCTCACCTATGAAAAAAAGGGTCCTTCCTCGGACTTCAGCTGGGCAGGGACCATTCTCCAGAAGTAAAAGTAAATTGAACTGAGTTTACAAGTCACAGAAGCCCTTAAAGGAGAACACACTAAATGCCCTGAAGAGTGGCATTTGTAACCCGTACTATTGAAAAATTTGTAAACTCAAAGTATTCATCTGGCATGCCCACTGGGAAGGCTGCCACCACTTTGGAATTTCGACGGTCACGAACCCCAGTAGCCTGAAAACTGTCGCGGGTGCCGAGCTGCCACCTTTGGACTGGGAGCACGTTCCATCGAGGGCACGTGACCTAGAGCGCGCAATTCTCCCAACCAATCAGGTGCCCTCAAGAGGGAAACTACAAGTCCCGGCATGCCCAGCGTGCAGCGTTGGGGGCCGACGGGCCGCGCCCCAGAGTTCTTCGCGTGCAGGTGCCAGGCTTGGTTCTGGGAAGGCGGAGGCTCCGGAAGTCCCGCGAAGGGGCCGGTGGGCCCTCGGACCCGGAGCTTATGGCGGTGGCTACCGCGGCGGCACTGCTGGCCGCACTGGGTGGGGCGCTGTGGCTGGCGGCCCGGCGGTTCGTGGGGCCCAGGGTCCAGCGACTGCACGGAGGTGGGGCCCTTGGCCTCATGCACGGGAAGACCGTGCTGATAACCGGGGCGAACAGCGGCCTGGGCCGCGCCACGGCCGCCGAGCTGCTGCGCCTGGGCGCGCGGGTGATCATGGGCTGCCGGGACCGCGTGCGCGCCGAAGAGGCGGCGGGTCAGCTCCGCCGCGAGCTCCAGGCTGGGGAGTCCGGGCCAGACCCCGGCGCCGGCGGGGCAGGCGAGCTCGTCGTCAGGGAGTTGGACCTCGCCTCGCTGCGCTCAGTACGCGCCTTCTGCCAGGAGATGCTGCAGGTGTGGGTCTCGGGGGCAGGGGCCCGAGCAGCGGAGGGGCGGCGGGAAGGCCTGGGCCCGGGCGCGGGGTAGGAGGAGCCTGGGGCCGGGCCGGGGCCGCCCTGCAGTCCAGGGGGTGTGACTGAGACTGCGGAGAGGAAAACAGCCACTCTGAGGGGCTGTGAAGTCGCCGGCTTGAGAAGGAAAGAGAGCTGAGAGGGCCATCGTATGTCTTCTAAGGATGTTAAGAAAGAATGGGCCCAAGAGGAAAATAACAAATGAATCGGTTTCTGAGCATTTCATTTTGTTATGTGAAGACGTTCCTGGAGGAGATCCTCTGGGCTCTTGAGTTTTTCCTGTGTCAGAAGTGAATCGGCACTAAGCCGTGTCTTTTGAGCCCAAGAGCACTGGGGAAAATTGCTAGCCAAGGACCTTAGATCAGTCCTTTCTTTTTCTTCTTCTCCTCCCCACCTTTCTTTCTCTCTTTCCCTCTCTCTCTTTTTTCCTTTTCTGCTGGAGTAGGGAGTGTAGCTCGCTGCCACTGGCGAACTCAATAGCACCATCCTTAACAAGACTTTGGTCTGATTTCCAATAGAATGGAGCTTGGAATTCTAGTGTTCATGCTCTAAAGGGGACAGAAAAATAATACTTAACTTTTATTGAAGGTTCACTGTATGCCAGGAGCTGGGCCAATCATTTCAGATAGTCTTCTCTTTTTAAAATTTTAAATGCAATTAAATGCCCCTGGGTATTGTCCTGAAATCTTCATAGTCACTCTGCATTATTATCCTCATTTTACAACTTGAGGAAACTGAGGCATAGGTAGACTTAGTATCTCCAGAGCCATTGTTTTTAACCCCTATTCTATGCTCTTGCTCCCTGGCAGTGAGGTGGGAGGATTTCTTTGTGCAGTTGGTAAATATTCCACTGAAGTGGTCTGTTGAATTGAAGTAGAAGGGTTTTTTGCAGGGGTGACTTGCAAGAGGACATTCATTCAGAAGAGTGAGATTTAAAATTACCTGGCACAGGAAAGATGCCTATAATGAAATGGAGTCTCTTGAGCCTAAAGCAGAGGTTCCCAGACTTTCTCAGTAATCTTTTTATGGTAGCCTTGAGCCAAAAGAATGATCTGGTTTGTTTATTAAGTAATTAGGTCCAAACAACCTAGTAAGTATTTATGTCCTAACAACTTAATAGCTGTTTGAGAAAATAATACACATAATTGAAAGAAAAAGCATATTTTTTCTTAAATAACCATAATTATTAATGGAAACTGTGTGCCTGTTGGTCACTGCACCAACTTCCCAAACAGACCCTGCCACCCTCATTTCCTGTACTACTTAAATTTTTAGCGTTGTACTTGTTTTTTATTATAGCAACTGTTAACAATGGCTAAAAATTCAGCTTCACAAAGAAATTATTTCATCAAAAGAAATATAGCACAATATAATGCTGAAACTGTGAACCACCTGGACCTAGTAGTTTTTGAGGTATTGAGCAGAGCACTATTGTGTTTCCTTTGAAAATCTGAAGTATTCCACAGCACCCCGGGGAGTTTCGTATGGTGCTCTAGGGCACCTTGAGTCACAATTTGGGAGCAGTTGCAGATCTAGAGTTGTTTTTTTGTCTTCTTATTGCTAGTATTTCATTATTGTGTAACACGGGTTAAAAAATAAGAAATAATACTCATCTGTGAGAGATTTTGGGAGCATTAGAAGGTCTTCATGGAAATGTAGATGGGGCTGGGTGTGCTTCTCATTTGTGATACCTGTGATACTTTGTTACTTTGACCACTTGAGGCAGAAGCAATTAAAAAGTAAGGACACAAAGAGATAAGTAAGTTGTCCTTGCTTCCAAGTATTTACAATTCCTGGCTGGCTCTGAAATTCAGTGACTATAATTAGAAGAAAAAAAAAAATGGAAGTGTAGCTTTCCCACAGGTTGGTATTCTTGGTATTTATGTCATTTATCTCCTAGAATTTAAAAAATAGTAAATGATAAAGTCTTAAAATAACACAAGGCCAGCAAAGAATGATGGCTCAGAAATGATTAATTCAGGAAACCCTTCCAAAGGATTAGTGAAATAGAACACTCCTTTCTTTCCCCCATGGGTGAACTCTTGCCTTCTTTTTGAAGTTGACTATTGGAAAACCTAAAGGTGCTTAGATAGGCCAGAATGAGAAATAGTTAATTCTCTGACAGGCTTTGATAACAGTTGTGAAATTTAACACATTTTTCTTTTCACTTATACTTGGCAGAGAGGCCAGTGAAATTTGAAATTTGACCTCATATTAATTTAATCGTGGGTCATCACAGTGTCCTTACACCTGAAACACGTTGTGCATTTCTTTTTCTGTGTCCATCAAAAGAGACACAGAGGAGCCATGAAAGGGCTAGAGAAGACCAACTTACTTGATTTAAGGAATGAAAAGTCTTCCCTGTGAGAACAGTCTAAATTTTAGGACTTTAACCTGGAACAATGCAGAGAGATACGGTCAAAGTACAAAATTCTCACTATATAGATTTCCTAACTTGGGGGCTGCTTGAAGCTTGAAAGAGATGGTTTTTATGCAGAGGAAAAAATGACTGGATTTTGGCGTCGTAGTAGAGGTTAAAGGCATTTGTTGACCTACCTTCACCCGTTTATCTTTTTTGCTGTTATTATTTATGAATCACTGCATTGTTTCTAATATTTTTATATTACCTGTTTAATGTTGCTTAATCTTCCTTTGATTTATTCATGATGTTCTCTGTAGTCTTAAGTTTGCATTCTTGACGTTTTCTGTTGTGCATTGCAATTTTAAGGAAATGACTTGCAATCTCTCCATCCCCTTGGTTCCATTTACCCTTAAGAGAACACAGAATAAAGCAGTCATAATTTTGCCCCTGGTTGATACTCGTAGCTCTGGGAGTAAACAGTGTTCACCTGTCTTCTGCTGCGTATGGTCTCTCTAGCTCACATTGCCTCTCTAGCTGTGTTTCGAAAACCCAATTGGAAAGCCAAGGTAGATTACTAATTAAGAGAAGGGGCCTTGGAGTCACCTAGCATCTGTGCTTCCATTGGCTTATAGAGTTGTTGGAAGTAGACGTGGTAACATGTGAAAAGCACAAGGATAGGTCGCTATTAAGCTTGCAAATCTTTTTGTTTTCTCATTTTCTCACTTGTTAGAAGCCCATAGAAGCATTTTACATAATTTTAGTAGTTTAAAAGAATCTTTAAAATTTTTATCATAGGCACTTTTATTATGATTTTGATATGATCTCAGTATTAACATGATAACTCCCAAATTGATATTTTCCTAGTTCAACTGAAATTAAAGGAAGAAATCTGGAATCATAGGAGTGCCTTGTTCCCAAATCGTCTGTATTTCTGTTTCAAGAAAGGTCTTGGTACTGATCAGGTAGTCAACTTTGTAGTGAAATGTCAAAGTGTATGTATTTGTAAATATTTTTATAAAAGCTTCAAACCAGAAATTAAGTCTTAGATTGAGTTTCTACACATCTTGCTGGCAGATTTCTGTGGATAAATATCTTTCTGCATATCATTTCAGTGAGAAAAAGGAGCTGTTGAGTGAAAGATCATGAATATCAGTATTTGAGGAACATTCTGCAAAGGAATCCCTTCCTCCACTAACTAAAAACAAAATTGCCAATATTTCAAGTAGTTTTCTGATCCATAGGCCAACAACTAAAATTAAATACTTTTAGTCTCAAATTCTTATTTTTATTAAAACATATTTATCATGAAGAGAAAAAGCAATAAAAGGCATATTTTCTTACTTCTGCCATTCTCTTTTTGACGTTTAAAGGAAGAGCCTAGGCTGGATGTCTTGATCAATAATGCAGGGATCTTCCAGTGCCCTTATACGAAGACTGAAGATGGGTTTGAAATGCAGTTTGGAGTGAACCATCTGGGGCACTTCCTACTCACCAATCTTCTCCTTGGACTCCTCAAAAGTTCAGCTCCCAGCAGGATTGTGGTAGTTTCTTCCAAACTTTATAAATATGGAGACATCAACTTCGAAGACCTGAACAGTGAACAAAGCTATGATAAAAGCTTTTGTTATAGTCGGAGCAAACTGGCTAACATTCTTTTTACTAGGGAACTAGCCCGCCGCTTAGAAGGCACAAACGTTACTGTCAACGTATTACATCCTGGTATTACACGGACTAATCTTGGGAGGCACATACACATTCCACTGTTGGTCAAACCACTCTTCAATTTGGTGTCATGGGCTTTTTTTAAAACTCCAGTAGAAGGTGCCCAGACTTCCATTTATTTAGCCTCTTCACCTGAGGTAGAAGGTGTGTCAGGAAGGTACTTTGGAGATTGTAAAGAGGAAGAACTATTGCCCAAAGCTGTGGATGAGTCTGTTGCAAGAAAACTCTGGGATATCAGTGAAGTCATGGTTGGCATATTAAAATAGAAACAGGGAGTAAAAGAGCTATTTATAAAACTGGGTATCAGTTTTATTTGTGATCAGGAATGGTGTGGCTTGAGCACTTGCCATTAATACTTGAATAAAAAACAATTTTGGTTTTACGTTAGCAAAGAGGTACATACGGATATTTTGAAGTTACTGAAAGGTTATTTTTTGCATAAAATTTCAGCAAAGATGTTATATGTAATAAGTATAATGAGTAATAAGCATAATGAAAAATATATTTCAAAAATTATATCTGAGCAAGCATGGATGACAAATATTAAAGGATTTGTTAACTTAAAATACTATCTTAAGAGGCTTTTCAAATATCTTAGAGTTTTATGGCCAAAGTGTTAAATATTTTTACTGTAATGCTGCATTTTGTGTGAAAATAATATACTTGGTGTGTGCACACAAATCTTACTTGGAATAAATCTACTGATGCAAATTCTGAACTGTGTAGTTCTTTAGAATTTTCACTGAACACAGCCCTTTATCATGTCCTCACTAACCTCTGCTGATCTTGGGCTGCCCAGTCTCTTCTTGCCACTTGTCTTGCATACTGCTCTGAGGTGGTATTTCTAAAACCCAAATCTGGCCAGGCGCGGTGGCTCACGCCTGTAATCCTAGCTCTGGGAGGCCGAGGCGGGTGGATCGCTCGAGGTCAGGAGTTCGAGACCAGCCTGAGCAAGAGTGAGACCCCGTCTCTACTAAAAATAGAAAGAAATTATCTGGCCAACTAAAAATATATATACAAAAAAATTAGCCGGGCATGGTGGCTCATGCCTGTAGTCCCAGCTACTAGGGAGGCTGAGGCAGTAGGATCGCTTAAGCCCAGGAGTCTGAGGTTGCTGTGAGCTAGGCTGATGCCACGGCACTCACTCTAGCCCGGGCAACAAAGTGACACTCTGTCTCAAAAAAAAAAAATAAAATAAAATAAAAAATAAAACCCAAATCTGTGTCATGCTGTCACGTCCGCACTTGAAAAAGTGTGTTTTCAGCCTTTTTTTTTTTTTTATCTGCAGAATTCTTTCTTCAAAAGAAGTCTTTTGCTCAAATGTAGAAGCTGGATGTGTGAAAGGGATCATAGCTGCTGCAGAGGTGGAGTCCCCAAGGCTATTCCTAAAAGGGCTTTGTAGAATATAGTAGTTTATAAACTACTTCTATTAATATCTAAAGTTTAAAGACTTCAGTATACATTTGAGACTCTCCGTGAGCTGGCAACAGGCTTACCCTATACCCTTAAACTCAGTACTATCCAACAGAACTTTCTGCAGTGGTGGAAATTCTGTCTGCACTGTCCAGTATGGTGGGTTCTAGACACATGTGGTTATTGAGTACTTGAAATACAACCACAAACTAAATTTCTAATCTTATTTACTGTTAATTAAATAGGCACATGTCTAGTGACTAGTATTTTGGCCATCACACCTCTAATCATTCCTTAGGATTACTCAGCCCTGAGTATAGAATAGTCACCCACTCACTTGCTTCTGGACCTTTCTTCATGTTGTTCTTTCAGTCTGGATACTCTACTTTTCCTTGTGAGTACAACTTACCCTTTAGGTTCTTCTCAAGTGTGTTCTTTTCCCTAATCCCTGTGGGCAGACAGAATTCTCTCCTACTTTGGTTTCATTGATGTTGGTGGTTTTGCTAGGAGTTTAGTGCACGAGTTATCTCTTCACAGGTCCAGTTAGATTATTAGAATAGGAATTCTCTAAGGAAAAGAGATTTATTAGTTTTCTTCCCTCAAGAGTTGAGTGTAGTGCCTGACAATGTTTGTAAAAATTGAATAAATAATGAGTGAATAGTGTGCATAAAAATAATTGATCCCAAATAGGAATATTGTAGGCATCTGTGTTATTGCATCAAAAGTATCTACTTAATAATCTGAATTATTTGTCTTTCCATCTAATATTGGAAAGAGGAATTATGACACTAAAGGATACACAGCTACACTGAGTTTAATAACTATTTTGGACAGGGCTAATGCTTAATTGGTTATTTTTAAGACTATTTATAATATCTGGTTACCAGTATCAGTTCTTTTTGAGAATGGCAGGATCTTGGCAGATCATGTGGAAGGTCTGTTTTCTGTTAGACCATTACCTTGTGAATAGGAGAAACACTGTTTGTATCATCACAGGTGTGCCTCTGCAGGTCTAGTGGGTATAGCTGCATCATGTTCTTTGAAACATTGTATTTTTAAAAAGTAATCCTACAAAGAGACCTGCTGAATTTAGAAATATGGGCAGGAAATACACAGAATGCAACTTGGAAAAATGGAAACTAATAAATCTGTCCTACACCTCAACTTCATTAAAAAGGAGCCCCCTTTTTTTGTTTAATACCATCTTTTCTGGCCTCATTTTGATACCTGATGCTTTTCAGGGGATTTGGACCTTCTGTAAGAGTTGAACCTTTCAGAGTTCTTGTTTGTGGCACCATAATAAAATAGGATATATTAATTTATCTTGATGGAACACTAAAAACTTATCTGGAAACACCAACTATTAAGGCAAAATGAGCTGCCATTTGGAAGATGTCTTTCCCACCACTGTGTCTGATGGAATCAAGGAAAACAGCTCCAGTATGACTAGTTAGATTTTGAAGATTGTTTAAGCCCTTTGCTTCTCTCCCTTTCTCCCTTTTGTTGATGCACTTTTAACCATTTCATGGGACAAAGAAGTAAAAGGCAATCCTGTTACCTTGATACTTGCTCTCATCCTCAGCAATGTGCCAGATAATGGAATAAGTGAGTTGAAAATCCATTTTCCATGCTGGTTCTTGGCTTAACTTTTTTAAAAATTGACTTCTATTTCAAGCATCTTGTTCCAAAAAGGGGTGAGATTGCTGGGCCTTCTGCCTCAACTTCAGTCAGAGTAACTATTGTATATAGTGGGGTTCTAAATAGCATTTAATTGGAAAAGGGGTTTCACAGCTTAAACACACTATCACACTGAGTTTGATTAACAGTTCCACTACTTAACTCCCCTATGACTTTGGCAAGTTACTTAACCTCTCTGAGTTATTATTTTCTTGGCTGCATTGTTGAGATAGAACTGCCTACTTTAAAGGATTGCTCAGTGAATGGAAGTGACAGAAGTTAAAGGAGCTGGCACAGTGCCTGGCACACGTGGGCACACATCCATTTCTCCTTCCTCAGTGCACCCAATCATTACTATTAATGGTAATAGTAATTAGTAGTAATGATCAGGTGAGTATATATGATGGGAAAAAAACTCTAAGCCAAGGATCAGCAAACTTCATGTAAAAGGTCAGATTGTAAATATTTAAGTTTTTTTGTGCTGTGTACAATCTGTATTACATATTCTTATATAGTGGCTTATTTTATAATCTTTTAAAATTATAAAACCACTCGTAGCTAGTGCAGGCTATACTTACTGTTGTAATTATGTGACTAGTACAGTATTCCAAACCCAGTGCACTCACTGATTTGTCTTTAAGATATTATGTGTAAGAATAGTTGTCCCGTATGGTGTAACTCTTATTGCTCTATAGAGCTGCTATTGTTTTTCCATATTATTTCTAATCTTGTGTGACTATTTGCTTGCAGACCCAGGAAGTCTAGAGAGTATATTTTTAAAATCTATCTCCAGCTACAGATTCTGGTGTGAGGAATAGCAGTTATCTGCCTTCAACTCTTTCCCCTGACAAACCTGCTGGGCCTGGCCAAAGATCTGAGAGAATCTATATTTGAATATTTAATTGATTCCAAATGTCCTAAGGATCGCTGAAGAGAGAACATGTTACTAATCACCCTTCAGGAGCTTGGCCCCCAGAGACAGTTTCAGATGTTTCACAAACCTCTGGACAATGGGGAGTTGAATTAGTTACAGGTTAACATGGAGGAAGGTAGTTTATTCCTAGAGGAAACTTAGATGTAGTGCTCAGTTTTATGCAGACAATAAGGAAGAGTTTTTACTGAGACAGATATTTAATCAAAGTACAGTGGAAGCACTTTTAAGCATCCACCATCTAGCAGATTTGCTATGATAACTGATTCTCCATGCTTTTTGAAAAATATACTGACTAATGCCCATAGCATGTGAACCTCCTAGGCTGATAGCCTCCCCTCTAGCACACAAACAGCCCTTCTGCTCCCTTCTGAGTTGTGTTCCATTCATTTATTCACTTAACAAATATTTACTGAGTGCCCGTTATGTGCCAGGCGTTATGCTAGGCTCTTGGGATGCAGGAGGCAACAAGGAAAACACAGCTTGTGTGTGCATGTGTCATCTGCGCTTGATATTAGTCATAATGTAGATTATTAATCATATCACAAACCTATGAAATATGAGTACGAAGAGAATTTCTATGAAAGGTAAGTTGAGTGCTTTGCAAAAATTAAATGAATGCAAAACATTAGAAATTTATTGTTGAATAAAGTTTCAAGACAACTGTCAAATACTAAAGTTAAATAATCACAAAAATATAAAAGGAGTCTAGATTTTGCAAGTAACTTTAAACTTTGAGTCCATTTTAAAGACACAAGAGGTGGAAGTCATGGACTATACTATTTGAATACAGGCATACCTCTGAGATACTGCTGTTTCTGTTCCAGACTACCACAATAAAGCATATATCACAATAAAGTGAGTTGCACAAATTTTTTGGTTTCCCAGAGTAAAAAAAATTATATTCACACTATACTGTAGTCTATTAGGTGTACAATAGCATTGTGTCTAAAAAAAAGTACATATCCTAATTAAAAAATATTCTATTGCTAAAAATGCCTAACAATCATCTGAGCCTTCAGCGAGTCATAATCTTTTTGCTGGTGAAGGGTCTTGCCTCGAAATTATTGGCTGCTGACTTACTAGGATGGTGGTTGCTGAAGGTTGGGGTGGCTGTGGCCATTTCTTACAGTAAGACAACAATGAATTTGGCCACATCAATTGACTCTTCCTGTCACGAAAGATTTCTCTGTAGCATGTGATGCTGTTTGATAGCACTTTACCATAGTAAAACTTACTTCAAAGTTGGAGCCAGTCCTCTCAAAACCTGCTGCTGCTTTATCAATTCAGTTTATGTACTATTCTAAATCCTGTGTTGTCATTTCAACACTCTTGATAGCATCTTCACCGGGATTAAATTCCATCTCAAGAAACTACTATCTTTGCTCATCCATAAGAAGCAATTCCTCATCTGTTAAAGTTTATCATAAGATAGCAACAATTTAGTCACATCCTTAGGCACCACTTCTAGTTCTCTTGCTATTTCTACCACATCTGCAGTTGCTTCCTCTACTGTAGTTTGGAACTCCTCAAAGTCACCCATGAGTGTTGGACTCAATTTTTTCCAAAATCCTGTTAATGTTGATATTTTGACCTTCTCCCAGGATTCATAAATATTCTTAATGGCACCTAGAATGAGGAATCCTTTCCAGAAAGTTTTCAATTTATTTTGCCCAGATACATCAGAGAAATCCCTAAGTATGGCAGCTATAGCCTTATGAAATATATTTCTTAACACATTGACTGCTACACTAGGAAAAAAAATTTTTTTTTTCCTTGAGGCCATGGTGTTTTATTATGAAAATAGAATAAAAACTTTGAAAACAAATTGATCCTTTCTAATTTAATGAAAAATTTATTTTGTTTTGTTTTCTGTGCATGAGTTATATGCAATTAAATTGTCAGTATTAATTGTAACAATAAAAACATCAACAAGTAAGATTTTCGTGAACCAACTACAGTTGCAAATGCTTCACAAGACCCCGGGCTCAAAACTAGCATGAGTTAAATACAACTCACATGGCAGTTAATGTGTTAAATAATAAGGCATGGAAGTCAAAATTACTTCTTGATTCATGGGCTGCAGAATGTGTTAGCAAGCATTAAAACGCTAATCTCCTGGTACATTTCCATCAGAGCTCTTGGGTGTGACTATGTGCATTGTCATTGAGCAGTAATGTTTTGAAAGGAATGTTTTTTTTCTGAGTAGTAGGTCTCAATTGTGGGCTTAAAAATACTCAGTAAACCATGCTGTCATTCAGGTTTTGTTGTTCCATTTATAGAGCCCAGGCCAAGTAGATTTAGCATAATTCTTAAGGGCCCTAGGATTCTCAAGATGGCAAATGAGCATTGGTTTCTAATTAAAGTCACCAGATGCTTTAGCCCCTAATGAGAGTCAGCCTATTTTTGAAGCTTTGAAGCCAGGCATTGACTTCTCCTCTCTAGCTATAGAAGTCCTAGTAGCCTCTTCTTTCAATGGAAGACTGTTTTGTCTACATTGAATATCTGTTGTTTAGTATAGCCACCTTCATCAGTTATCTTAACTAGATCTGGACAACTTGCTGTGGCTTCTATTTAGGTTGGTGCAAAAGTAATTGCAGTTTTAGCATTGTTGAAATTTGCCTTTTGATATTGGAATACATTCTTAAGTAAATGGGATTATGTTATACATCATTTTAATGCACTTTCTCACTTTATGTTTTTTTTTTGCTAATGCCTTATTACTTGCTGTTTATTTTATATTTATTTTAGACTATGGAAATGATGTTAGATAAAAAGCAAATTCGAGCAATTTTTTTATTTGAGTTCAAAATGGGTCGTTAAGCAGCAGAAACAACTCGCAACATCAAAAACACATTTGGCCCAGGAACTGCTAATGAACCTACAGTGCAGTGGTGGTTCAAGAGTTTTTGCAAAGTAGACAAGACCCTTGAAGATGAGGAGCACAATGGCCGGCCATCAGAAGTTGACAATGACCAACTGAGAGCAATCATTGAAGCTGATCCTCTTCCAACCAGAGAAGTTGCCAAAGAACTCAACGTCGACTGTTCTATGGTCATTGGGCATTTGAAGCAAATTGGAAGGGTGAAAAAGCTCGATAAGTGGGTGCCTCATGAGCTGAACAAAAATCAAAAAAAATCGTTGTTTTGAAGTGTCATCTCTTCTTGTATGCAACAGCAATACACCAATTTCTCTGATTGTGACGTGATGAAAAGTGGATTTTATGTGACAACCAGCGATGACCATCTCAGTGGTTGTACCAAGAAGCTCCAAACCACTACCAAAGCCAAATTTGCACCAAAAGAAGGTCATCATCACTGTTTGTTTGTCTGCTGCCCATTTGATCCACTACAGCTTTCTGAATCCCAGCAAAACCATTACCTCTGAGAAGTATGTTCAGCAAATTGATGAGATACATGGAAAACTGCAATGTCTGCCACTGGCATTGGTCAACAGAAAGGGCCCAATTCTTTTCCACAACAACGGCTGACCTCATGTCACACAATCAACGCTTCAAAAGTTGAATGAATTGGGCTACAAAGTTTTGCCTCATCTGCCACATTCACCTGATCTCTCTCCAACATACTACCACTTCTTCAAGCATCTCAACAACTTTTTGCAGGGAAAACGCTTCTACAACCAAAAGGGTGCAGAAAATGCTTTCCAAGAGTTTGTGGAATCCTAAAGCATGGATTTTTATGCTACAGAAATAGACAAACTTATTTCTCATTGGCAACAATGTGTTGATTGTAATGGTTCCTATTTTGATTAATAAAGATGTGTTTCAGCCTAGTTATAATGATTTAAAAGTCACGTCTGAAACCGCAATTACTTTTGCACCAACCTATATATCAACACTTGCTGTTTAGCATTGCATTTAAACTACATGAACCAAATTTTGCTTGCTTCAGACTTTTCTTCTGCAGCTTTCTCACTTCCCTCAGTCTTTATAGAATTGAAGAGAGTCAGGGTTTTGCTCTGGATTAGGCTTTCATTTAAGGAAATGTTGTGGCTGATTTCTATGCAGATTCGTAAAACTTTCTCATATCAGCAGTAAGGCTATTTCACTTGCTTATCATTTGTGTGTTTACTGGAGTTGCACTTTCAATTTCCTTCAAGAACTTTTCCTTTGCATTCACAACTTGGCTAACTGTTTGGTGCAAGGGTCTAGCTTTCAGCCTATCTCAGTTTTCAGCATGCCTTCCTCACTGAGCTTAATCATTTCTAGCTTTTGATTTAAAGTGGGGAGAGGTGAGACTCTTGCTTGAATACTTAGTGGCCATTATCGGGTTATTAATTGGCCTAATTTCAATTTTGTGTCTGAGGAAATAGGTGGGGCCCAAGGAGAGGGAGAGAGATGGGGGAATGGCTGATTGGTGGAACAGAATGCACACATTTATCAATTAAGTTTGCCATCTTATGTGGGCATGGCTCATGGTGCGCAAAAGAATTACTATAGCAACATCAAAGATCACTGATCACAGATCACAATTATAGATATAATAATAATGAAAAAATTTGAAATAGTGACACAGAGACATGAAGTGAGTACAAGGTGTTGGAAAAATGGTGCCAATAGAATTACTCAATGCAGGGTTGCCACAAACCTTCAATTTGTAAAAAATGTAATTATCTGTAAAGCATAATAAAGCAAAGCACAGTAAAATGAGGTATGCCTGTATACTGTAAAGTGAAATTCCAAGTAGATCCATGCTCAGAAAACAACAAAGATGCCAATTAACCCCCTAGCCTTATGCCAGAAGATGGGCAAGTGAATAAACATGTTATATATTTTAAGGTCATATAATAATTTTGTGGTTCATATGATTCATCTTTAGAATTTCCTGCTTTAATCAACTTTTTTATGTAACCAATCCATTCCAAATAAGAGGACTTATATCGTAAAACAGAGCTATCATTGACATATCAGAAGGGTTTAGAGGGATTGACAATAAATGTATTCTGTGTAATGAATCACATTTTTCCAAAGACTTCCAATCTAAATTTGAAACTTTTTTTAATACACCAATATATTTAATTGATACTTTGATATATTTGGTCCTGAAGTGTTTTTGCAGTCAGATCTTAATATGTAGTTTCATCATCAGCTTTTTTTCTGTCTCCTTCATTTGAAAAGCTCCTACTAATTGTGTTACATAGGTGAGTTCCTGAATATTTAATACAATTATTTTTCAGTATGTCATTTTATCTTCAGAAGTTGCCATGTTACATTTATGTATTATATCCTGGTCTGCCCTAAGTTGTGATTTGTAGAGTCTATTAAAAACAACCACAACAAAAAAGGTTTCTACCCTCCTTTGTAAAGTCAGACTTAAGAAAAGTACTTGTGCTTTTCTTTCTTTTCTTTCCTTTGGCATACTCCATGGATCTAGATCATTATCTAGCTATTGGCAGAATGGAATTGGTTCTAAATTATCAATAGGCCCTTCCCAACTTTTTTTCTTTGCTACTATTAGAGTAGTAGGGTCAATGAGTAAGTAGAACTGTAAGTTGTAAACAGATTTAAAAGCTTTTATCTATGCAGATCTACATTCATGTTGGCAGTTTAGGTATAGCTTGAAGTTGTACACATGGTTTGAGAAAATGCTGAGCACAGAGAAATATATAATCATTATTAGTTTGTGAAAAAAGCAAAGCAAGTTTCTGCCACCAAGCCATGAAAGCACAGGAAATGGCTTCATGTAGTAGGTGTTTGAGTCTAGGCATTCTGTTGACAGAAGCGGGTTCTACCCAGGGGTTTTGTGTTAATGTAATCAAACACTTCAGAGCTGCAGCCTAGCAAGCTCAAGTCCACCCACCTCAGAGTTTATCTTTAGCTCATCTGGAAGAGTTTATTTTAAACATTGAACATTGTTTGCTGCTGTTGAAATGAAAGTGAGAGAGTTACAAGCTTTCTTCCACTGCCATCTGGCAGATTTACTGATGGATCGGGTTCTTTAATCCATGTAACCCCGTGTGTGGGAGCTATTGTCTTTGTGTTGATCATGCAGCTGGCTTGGCTGAACTTTAAAAAGCTCACACAAAGCTATCAAGAGCCATCCTATAGATAAATGAAGTTGGGGATGTTGCAAAAGTCACTGAGGCCTTTTTGGAGAAAGCTTGGATGTATATT
Source organism: Lemur catta (assembly GCF_020740605.2). NCBI lineage: Eukaryota > Metazoa > Chordata > Mammalia > Primates > Lemuridae > Lemur > Lemur catta. Next base: position 12,691,589 of record NC_059131.1, on the reverse strand, counting down.
TTTCATTCTTCTCTGAACACATATTTTTTCACTGTAGGTTTTTCTTTGTGAATAGGAAAAGAGAAAGATAACTGTATTTGGATATTTTGGATGAAATAACTGAAGCTACAAAAAAGTGCCTATAATAAGAAAAGTATGTAGTGGGGTAGAAAGGAAAGGAACAGCATGTTTGGGGGTCTGTATCTCATTAATGTAAATATGGAGTATAAGAAGTTACATGAGTGTGCCCTTCTTTTCGATGGGAGTTTGCGTTGCTTTTTCTTTATATATGACACAGGGACATTCAATGATACACTTATTACACATTTAATCATTATTTGTAGCATCATAGGTATAGTACTACATGGAATCTCATGCAGTATGTTACACTAACTTCAATAACTTGCAACCAACTCCAGGGCACAATGTGGATCACATCTGCAAATGCATGCATACACCTTCATTAAGAGATTACATGCAAACAGTACTCGCTGTGCAAGATAGGGTATCTTGCGTAAACTTATATTAAGTTTCAGGGGACATAAGAAGAGAAATGAAACATAAAATATCTTGGATATGGTCAATTGGTATTCAGTTTTCTTTCCTACCTACATCGAGAGTGCCCATTTTATCAGTATCTTGCATTGGCTGAGCAGTTGAAAATAAAAACAAAAACAAAAAAACTGCATTGCCTACATCATAGATAAAAAACAATTTCCACCACTTTAGGGATGCCCCTAAAGTGGGTTGAGAGGAGAATTGAGAAAGAGGCCTTCTTCATACTATTTTTGGTTATTTTCTGCTGACAAGAAAGGTCATAGAAGTTGAGTTGCTTTTTATTTTGTTTTGTTTAAATAATAAGAGGTAATTGGGGCAGACTCTACAATGATTCCATGCCCACTCACCTCCCGATGTGTGTTGAGAGGCGGCTTCAGTGGTCTTGGCATCTGATCCCAGTTTCCTGATCCCTGGATTATAGCATGACACGTGATGCCATGTGTTATAACTTGCATTTTCATTGATAGCCTCCAGGTTTTCCACCTTCCTGATTATGGCAGAAGTAGTAGCTTCCCCTATCAGGTCACTTCTTTAATATTTTTGGAGTCATTCCTGTTTCTACAACCTATCCCATTCTTCCAGTCCTTCCCATTATTTTATAGGTACCTACTTTACTGTTTTCCGTTCCTCTTTCCTTAAAATATCTGGGATGGATTTTATGTAAGGAAAATAGTTTTTATAAAACTATCTTATAGTTTTATATAAAGAAAATAGTCTATGAGGATTACTGACCAGAAAGGAAAAACATAAATTTGTAAATAAAACCACCTTGCAAATGGCCAAGCCTTGGAATATATGGAAGGCACAAACAAAGACATTGATTATGAAGGGACCTGGGTGGAGTCAGGGAGCCCATGAAAGAGAGACAGCCAGCATGGCATTTCTTTGGTGAAATCACAATTGTTTGATGGTTAAGCCTTAGCTTTGCAGCCTTAGATGTTTGAATTTGTCAAAATTTCTGTTAATAATGAAAAACCAACAAAAGAACAGAAAACTTCTTTCCTTTTGGTAGCAAAGTGAATCCCAATAAGGAAATCCATCTGGGCAACCAAGTTATAATCAGAATCTTGATTACTTATTACAGATTCAGAGACAGGAAGTGAATTCTGAGACTGAATGTTTGGTGACATTAGCAGTAATATCTGCATTCGATGAATCCTTAAGCAGGAGATTTATGCTCTGGCTGTATCTCTTTAAGTGGTTTTTACAATTATGTGTTCTGTTTTGCTGACTTTACTGCCTTCTGAGTGACTTTTTAAAGTTAAAATATGTGTTTATCATTTAAATCTTGCTATTCTTTGGTCCAGGAAACATTTTGTCCCTACCGTATCTCACAGAGAAATAGAAGGAGCCAAGTGAACCAGCTGCACACATAGACACAGGTAAGCATAGAGGAAGATATTATTCATAGTTGAACAGACTGACAGTTAAGAAAATATCTATATGAGGAGGTAGATATTCCTATATGAGGAATAGAAGGATGTCTTTTTCTAATATATTTCTGGTGAATGGATTAATTTATCACAGCTGTTTTCCATTTAGGAAAAAATGTATTAAGTACTGGGCTTCCTTCAGCAGGCTGTGTGATTAAGATTGTAGAATGACTTGTGATGGATAATCCTGTGTAAGTGTTTTGGGTGGTGTGAATGGATTAGAAAGGCATTCATAACTGAATCCCTGGCTACCCCAGGAATATTTATTTCTGTTTCTCTGCTGCAAATCATCAGAGAAGTAGAGGTAGTTCAGAGGCTAGGTGTGAGTGGTCGAGCACCAGACTGAGTGCACTGAGGAAGGAGTCTGAAACTTCTCTGCATCCTGTTAACATCTGGCATATGGCTGTCGTATGTCAATGGCTCACAAAATATTAGGCTGACATATTAATTAGTTAATAAATAACTTGAAAGCCAAGATGTCTACCACCCTACTGATGGCCAGGGTAGATGGAGCTGATTTAGCTGTCCTGGCAGATGGTCTCTTGTACACCCTAGGAAATGAGTTCAATCTTCCCAGGGAGAAGAGGGCCCTCCGGCTTGTGAACCAGTGCCAGGTTCTCCTGCACACCCTTACTCAGTAGTCAAAATGATAAGTATCAAAGACCCTTAGGTAAGTACATCATCATTTTTGACAAATAGAGTCAATGGTAATTGGGAATTAGTATCAGGGAAGCTAGAATGTCTACAAAGAAGGCACAAAAGAAAAAGAAAATCCTACCACAAATTCTCCAGGAAGCTTTCTCTGCAGACGCCTATATATTCTAGTAAACAGCCTGCCGTCAGCTGATTAGATATGATTTGCTAAAGCCAACACAATTAATTCTGCCATAACCTATATTACTGTGTCCATTAATTAATTTTCAAGCAAGTATATATATATATATATATATATATATATATATATATATATATATATATATAAAACTAAAGAGGGCTTATTTTATTTTTAAAATAATGCCACATTCTCACAAATCTCTAAGACCATGGCTCATCAATTATAAGAATAAAATAGGACACGTAATTAAACTCACTAGAGAAGTTCTTTCTAGAATAATAACTACCATTTACCTGACATATTTTACATATATCACCTTTAATCCTTGTAACAACACTGCAAGATATTCTTATTCCTAATTTATAGATAAGAAAACCAGACTTCAGAAAACTTAAGTGACATGCTTAAAGCCTAATGAACCCAGGATTTGAACCAAAATCTTTCAGAATTTAGAGCCTGTAGCTCCTTTACCATACCAGCAGGTACTTCCCAGAGTCAACTAAAATAGTGTACATGGAAAAATTTGAAATTTCTTCTGAAATTAAAATAATATTAAATATTTAATTTTCATATTTGTAATTATTATTTACAATGTTTCCCTTTAATATATTCATATTCTAGGATAGATATTTTAGATAACATTATTTCTGCCTGATAAGTCAAGAATGTGTTAACATTTTTTTTTCACTGATTACTATATTTAGTTTCTCTATCAAAAAAAGTTAATTGAAAAGGTTTCTGCATAATATCCTCATGTGTAAATTACTTATCAAGTGGTTAAATAATGCAGTGCCCAACCTAGAGTGTTGGTTTCCTGCCAGAGGGATATGTATCATCTTTCAGGGATTTGGGGAAATTGCACAAACAATGAGGATGTCTGAGTTAAATCATAATACAATGATCAAAAGAACCATATTATAGTTCTTTATAGTAAATGGATTCATTTCGTTTGAAATGCAACAGTTTTAACTCTTCAACATCTGCTGAGAATTCAGAGAGTAGACATATCTTATTAGTGAAAACACACTAATTAGAGACTCTAAACATTTAGAATAGTTTTCCACTATGCAAATTAATAACACTTGGCATACCAATATTATTTATTTCCTGTAAAATATTCTGAATAAAGTGAGAGGTGACAGAGAAAAGCTTTTCTGTGTTTTCTGTTTCAAAAATGTTATTTGAGAGAATGTCAGCTTCTGGACATGACAGGCTAGTAGGTTACATAGACCAATACTTCTTTAAGAACAACTAAAAATTCTGGATGAAATTTAAATGTATAGAATGGAAACAGAAGTGAAAGTCTGCACAAAATCTGGGTTTTGATAGACACCCACACAGGTTCACGTTAAGCTAGATTCTGAAGGACTACACACTCGAGGTAAGGGTATGCGTGAATTTGCACTGTTATACTCCCAACTATCCCATGGAACAGGAGGGTTGCCTTAACCCTGAGCAAAAGAAGGAATGTGTAAAAGAAAAAAAAGAAAACCTTTCCCTGGAAGGCTGTAAATGAAGCACTGTCCCCCATGCAGAAGTGCAAATGATTTCACCAAAGCAATCCACGAAAGCTTAAACCATCAATTAGGTCTAAAATTGTTAGGGACTGATAGTACCCTAAGTGACCACAGGAAAAAAATGCAAATGCTCTTCAGAGGAAGATACCTTTATAAAAGGGCTTGGGCGGCCTCTGTAAATAATTTTTTCAAGGACAATGAGTAGCACTAAGGATACAGGTACAGGCACCATGAGTGAGAATCAGCAGCACTGATCTAAACATTTCAGATATGGGAATTATCAAACATGATGATAAAGTCACTGTACTTATGTTTAAAGAAATAAACATAAACTTGAAAATTTCAGAAGAGAGAACAAAACTATAAAAGTGACAGATTTGGGAAATAATGCTATCGAATGTCTAGAAATGAAAATTATTATAACTGAAATGAAAATTCAGAGGCGGATTTGGCAGCACATTAAACAAAATAGAAAAGAGAAGTAATGAATTGAAGGAGTCAGATGAAGTAATCCAGAATGCTGCAAAGAAAGACAAGAAGATTGAAATTTTAAAAGAGAGATTAAGAAATGTGATGGATAGAATGAAAATGTGTAATACACCAACTGTCTTAAGAAGAGATGCCTAAAAAATAGACTCAGACAAAAATCTACAAACCAGTGGTTTAATTGCTTTCAGGAAACACACATATAAGGGAAAAGGGAAAAGAAAATTGGAAGAGAAAAGGCATTAGAGAAACAATGGAGGCTTCAGGCAATCAATCCCCTAGGGCACTTCTAACCTGAGATGCCCTTCAGGCATGTCTGCAATTGAGGCAAGTGAGTGGGGCTTTTTCATCCTGCTCAGTCAGTCCCTAGATTTGAACTGTCTTTGGGGGGTAAAGCAGCACACTCTAACCCAGGGAAATCTCTGGGGAAAAACTCAGCTGTGAATTGTCAGCAAACACCGGTGTGCTGAGCCCCTTCCACCATACCCTACCAGCAAGCTCTCTCTTTCTGCTTTCCATCGACAGGTCAGATGAGCAGTCATGCTCACCTGTCTATGACTGAGGAACCCGGAAGATGGTATGTGAATGGCTGGACTTCCTATAGAAGCATGTTCTTTAATCTGGCTCCTTCTGGCATCTGTATCCCCTCAACCTACCAGCCTGCTTCATTTGATAATGTAAGTTCTCTCAGAAATGCTCTTCCCATCTGCCCATTTTAGCACTGTCTACAAATACAGAGGAAAATAGTATACTTTGAGCAGTTTCTAGGTATCAGGTATAAACCTAGACAGTTGTCTGTGAAGTAGGAACCTGTAGCCACTTTAATGAGAAATTAAATGAGATTAAATTAAATGAGAAATTCTCATTTAATCAATCTCAGGTGGGGCCCAGGCATTGCCATATTTGACAGGGACTATAAATGTTTTGAATAAGCAGTTAGCGTTGAGAATTACTGCGTTAAAGAAGCTGCCTTGAACAAAAGAAAAAAGTGAGCTCCCATGGTGAAAGCAGGCCATCTCTATCCTGGATCTAAGCTGATTCTCGGGAAATGCACAATGTGTCTGAACAGGACTTCCCCTTCCTCTGCATGTTTTCTTGCTTTCTTCTCTCTCCCCGGCATCATCACCCCCTGATGTCCCATTTCTAATACTTCCTTAGATTTGGGTGGTGTCTTAACCAAAACATTTTAGATACATTACTGATGGTTCTTAACTCTTCTACTATCTATATGTTACATTGACACACTTAAAAACATATGTCTATGCACATGTCTTTTATTTTATGTATTTATTTATTTATTTATTGTATTTCAAGATATTATGAGGGTAGAAACATTTTGGTTACATTTTATGTCTTTGCCTCACCCATACGAGGTTTAGAGGCATGCCCTTCCCCTCTACAATGCACACCGTGTCCCTTAGTTGTGAGTTTACCTCCCCCCCAACTGCCTAATCCCTGGAGAATATTACTATCGTGTGAGCACCATAGTGCTGATCAGTTAGTATGCACATGTCTTTTAGTTCACCATCACTAATAAAAAACATTTGAACTAGCCCTAGTCCATTGCTGCTGGCCAATAGTTCTGTCTGGTAGTGGCATTATCTATGTTCTGCAGTGTTTGTAGACTTATTTGGATATTGACTGCATTTTATCATTTTTTAAAAAAATAGGTTATAATTTTAAAAAAGAAAGTGACAGAGCAACCTAAGTCTCATAATCCTAACACACTTGAGACTAAATCACCAAGTAATGTATACTCGTTTTTCTTATTGAATGATTGGATAAATGAATGAGTGAATGAATGAAATGAAGAGAAATGAGTGTACTGAGAGCAAACAATCTATAACCTCAATGAATGAGCCTCAATATTCACTGGGCTTAAGCTTATTATTGCTGTGTTCAATTGTAAAATAAAATTTTAAACAACTATTAAAGAACAGTAATAAAATGCTGAACATATTTTTTCTGAGATTGAAGATTGTGTAAAAATAATAAGGTATAATTAGGGATTTTGTAATTTATATTTGTCTGGGACCAGCCGCTCATCATAATATGTATCAAATTTGCTTGTTCAACTTAAATATATGTGACTTTCACACACATCTAAGAAGCTTATCATATATGGAAATAAGTGTCTGACTTTTTCCTGGGATCTTCGTAACATCTTGTGAGATGGGTATCATTAACCCCTTCCAGAGATGAGAAAATTGAGACCCTGGCGGTGGGTGGGGCAGAGAGATGGCAGCTAATTAGCGATAGACCAGGCAGGCTCAGGTTTCTACTCAATTACTTGTACTCCTCCAAACCCACAAGCTTTTAGGTCTCTCCCTTAGCCAACTGTCATGAATCCCAGTGAATGTCATCCAATAAATCCTAAGGTGAGACCCACCTTCTTCCCAGTTATTTTTATTTTTATTTCTAAAAAGGCTCGTAAAATAAAAGAGGGAATCATTAACTACTGGTAGACCTTCAAGAACTATAAATTAAACTAGAACGGTGGATGGCTACCCCTAAATCCCATCTTTCTCTACATTAATCCCAGTCAACCGAGAAAAAGACTCTTGTTTGAGAGAACAAGGCTCCAGCCTCTTCTGAGGAGTGGGAAACTTTTTTCAACTGACCACCATCATCTTAAGGGGCTTCCAGAACTGCATAATACCCTAGAATTAAATAAATTACACGTGTGGTTATGAGAAAGTTAAGCACTTATTTATCCACATCATTAGTCATCGGAATTCTCATAGGGAGGAACAGCCCAGCCCCACAGGTCAGCCACTTCATGTTTCCTTAACACTTCCACTGTTTTTTAAACACCCGCTTCTTGATTTATGACTGTGCTGTGGCCTCAGGCTGGGCCTAATAATGCAGCACGTACCACCCCCATCAGAGTGACACACACATCCCCTCGCACCAATTTAAGTCATCCCATATGTGGGCTCTCGCCTTTTATTCTGCTATCTGGAAGTTCATGAAAACAGGTGACCTGTGTTGCAAGCCAAAGACCTTTACTTCAACATGAAGACTTTCAGCAAATGATTTTTACTTTTCAGCTAACTTCAGCCATTCAATATTCGTGAAGCCTTTTTTTTTTTTTTTTTTTTTAGCTGCTCCTTATTTTTCTCCAATTGGGCCATTTACTTCCACTGGGAATGCTTCTCCTTTTCTTTGCCGCCTTGTGTGAGCAGGAATTATTTTTCGCTTCCATTATAAAATTGCTACTCCACTGATGAGCACCAGATCACATGCCACCACCATGGGAAGACTTTCCCATTTCCACCCCCACTCGAGCCCTTAGCACACTACTGCCAATTGTAGCTGTGTTGTGTCTATTTTTAGGTCCGATCCAAGTGTGTTTCTATGCCTGGCACATATTAGGCAACCAGAAAAAAATCAACTATTTTGAAGTATCTATGAGTATGAGTATATTCTAGATACCATGCTGAGTGATGGTAATACACTGGTTAATAAGACTTATTTTTTCCTATCAAAATATTCACAGTCTAGCAGATGTAGATAAATACATGCATCCAAAAAAAGCTATAATGCAAAATGATACAGTCTCTAATAAAGAGCTCAAAGGACAACTGGACTTGGTGGTTGGGGGAGCTTTGGCCAAGCATGTAATTTTGAGTTGGCCTGTGAAGCATGGGATCCCCCAGGGAGAAGGGACAGAAGTGTTGCAGGCTGTGTGGCAAATGCATCCAGAGGAGGCAGAGATATGGCCTTGGCATGGCAGGAGAGTGGAGACTAAGGGGGACCATGAATAGATGGATAAGATGAGCATCACAGAAGGTCTCAAGGTCAGGTGAAGGAATGTAAAGGTGACCCGAACTCTTAGACAGGAGAGAGTCATCGGTACTTTCTTAGCAGATGAATGGCACAGGTAGCCCTGTATTTAGATAGGTAGGTGGCTATCACAAGGACAAGTGTACATGAAAGTGGAGATAGTGGGGACAGACAAGCCAGTTAGGAGACTGGTACTCCAGTCCAAGCAAGAGCTAGTCAGGATTTATGCTAGCCTTACAGGAATTGAGGGGGGTGATAGCTACTTTAGAAGAATTGATAGCTCAGGAAATTTACTAGGTGTGGGAAGTAAGTAAGAGTGGAGCCTAGGAAGACGTTAATGAAAATAATGAGTCTGATTCTTGGCCACGGGCAGGTAGGCATCGCTTTGGCACATGCCCCACCCTGAAATGGCTGAAGGAACTCCAGCAACCTCAGGTCGAACCCTTCCCTGGAAAACTTGAGCCAGCTACCAAGGGTCTTCCCAGACACACCAGAAGAGAGACTAGAAAGTGACAGCTGGGGACAAAGGAAGGCTCTGTCTTGTACCAAGGCAGCACAATGTTTTCCAATCACTTGCTCATTCTTTCATTCCTTTGTTCATCAAACATTTATTAAGCAGATTCCATGTGACCTCAAGGAACTTGGTGAAGGAAATAAGTAAATAGATGTTACAGGATGAACTCTGTCCCCCAAAAATTCATATGTTGAGGCCCTAACCCCGAACCTCACAATGTGACTGTATTTGGAAACAGAGCCTTTACAAAGGTAAATAAGTTAAAATGAGGCTATTAGGGTGGGCCCTAATGTCATTTGACTTGTGTCTTTCTAAGAAGAGGATACTTGGACACACAAAGAGACACCAGAGATGCATATGATAGAGGAAAGACGGACTGAAGACACAGTGAGGAGCCCAGGAGAGAAGCCAAAGAAGGAACCAACCCTGCCGATGGCTTGATCTTGGGCTTCCGGCCTCCAGAGCTGTGAGAAAATAAGTTTCTCTTGTTTACACTATCCAGTCTTTGCTATTTAGATATGGCGGTTCTAGCAAATGAATACAATGGATAACTGCAATTTATAGCATAAGAGTTTGATAGAGTCTAACCTAGGTACCATGGAGCACAAAGAGAATCATAAGCTATTCAGCCTGGGAGATCTAGGGGAGGAAGACATCCTCAAATGAGGTTTTGAGGGATGAGCAGGAGTTTGCCAAGCAAACATCGAAGGATGACATCCTGGATGGAGCAATTCTTGCTATCTAGTTCTTGAGTTCCTCTCTCTAAATTAGTCCTCTGGTCCGTTCCCAGGGTCTTGTTTGCCTTGGCTGTCCCTCAGCTAGAACAAACTTACAGAAAGAGCACATGGCCTGCTCTTTCTCTTCAGGACACTGCTTCTGCTTGGCCTGCCTTTGCCTGGCTTCACCCTCAAGCAAGCTGCCTTCCTGTGTTTGCAAGACAGCTGCTGACAGCCACTGTCCCCATGGCTCTGTAAACACAGGCACCTCTGAATGGCCCTTCACTCAGGGCACAGTGACCTAATCTCATAGATCAGCTCTGCTTGGCACACATGCCCATCTGTGCAGCACCATCCCCTGGGAACTGGTGTTTCCTAACTGGCCATCAGCTTGGGTGACAAGAGCAGCCCTCCATCAGTGCCATGAGAACCATGTGAAATAGCTTTAAGAAGGAAGAGTCTCTTATTAGCTGTAGAAGGAAGACCAGGTAGGCAATAGCCGCAGCTGCTCATTGTAGTACTACTGTTACTTCCATTTAGAGAAAAGAAAACTGGGGCTCACCAAGGAAGTGACTTGCAAGCATTAAATCATTAATTCAGCCATAATTTACTGAGTACTTACTACATGATAAGCACTACACTAGGTCCTTGGAATCCATTAATGATCAAAACAAACAAATAAAATCTATCCTATGTAGCCTGAATTCTAGTGAGAGAGGTCATCAGTAAAGAATAAAATGAATAAATCAAGTACATACTAAGAAGATAATCAGGAAAAAAATGGGAAAGGTTAAGGGGGTGCAGGCAGAGATAGTGGTCGTTTCACAGGATGAGTCGCAAGAAGGTGGCGCCTAGACTCAGACGTGAAGGAGGTGAACAAGTTGGTCAGGCCCAGGAGACAGCAGTTCAAGGGCCATGAGTGGGGGCTGCATCTGGTGGTGTTTGTGGACCAGCAGCCAGGAGACAGCATGGCTAGAGGAGAATGAAGGAGGGTGAGCATATGAGATGAGGCAATCGGAGGTTAACAGGGCCACATTAGGTGACTTGCATCTAGATGAATATTGGCATTGTTAATATTCAGCTTTTACTCTGTGCCAGGCTCCACACTGAGTGCTTATACACGTTATTCCATGTATATTCATTTGGACACAGATGAGGTAAGTATAGAGAGATTAATTAACTTGACCTGGGGTCTACAGCTAGTGGAAGCAGAGCTGTGATTGGAACCTGGGTCTGACCAGGTGGCGGGTCTTTCCTTTAGGACTTAGAAGGACCTCAGGCCAACTGTCTGTAGAAGGACTAATTAATCTCTCTATACTTATCTCATCAGTGTCCAAAATGAATATACGTGGAATAACGTGTTTGAGCACTCAATGTGGAGCCTGGCACAGAGTAAAAGCTGAATATTAACCATATCAATATTCATCTAGATGCAAAAGACCTGACTCATCCGCAGCCCTGACCCTTCTCAGCTTTATGAACCTGGGCAAGTTACTTCCCTCTTTGAGTATGGGGTTAGAGATTTATGACTGCTTCCATGGGTCAGACCTGTGATCCAGTGGGTTTCAGGGGGGACTTGTGGGAGGCAGAACTTGTTGTCAGCCTTGATTGTGGTGAATGCACTATTTGCCCAACTCTTCGGCAATAAGTAGGATAACATCCCCAACATTTATGGAGCTTTCACAATATGCCACACACTGTTCTTAGGACTTTACTTATATTAAATACAAATGCTCCTGGACTTACGATGGGGTTACAAAAGTGTGCAGTTTCTACTTATGATATGTCCAACTTACAATGGATTTATCAGGACATAACCCCATAAACTGGTATTACATTCAGAGCACAGTAAAGTCAAAAAATTGTTTAAGTTGAACCATCATAAGTCAGGCACCACCTGCAGTTTCAGCCTCATAGGAACCACATGATAAGGTCTGATTATTGTATTAGTTTTACTGCTATATAATAAATTACCCCAAATTGTAGTGGCTTAAAATAACACACATTTATTATCTCACAGTTTCTGTGGTTCATGAATCCAGGATGCCTGACCGGGGTCCATCAGCTCAGGATTTCTCACAAGGCTGCAGTCAAGGTGCCAGCCCACAATCACCTCAATTCTACTGGGGCAGGGTCCCCTCCAAACTCACTCTCTGGACAATGGCACTTTTCAGTTTCTTGCTAGAGATTGGGCAGAATGTGCCATTAGGTCCTGGCCATATGGACCTCTCAATATGGTGCCTTGCTTCCTCAAGAGAGCAAGCAAGAGAGAGTGAGAGAGACGGCTAGACAGTCTTTTAAAACTTTATCTCGGAAGCGACATCCCATAACTTATACTGTATTCTCAATAGAAGGAAGTCACTGAATCCTCTTCATGGAGGGAATTACACAAGGGTATGCATACCAAGAGGCAGAGATCCTTGGGGGTATCTTAGAGGCCTTCCTGCTACAAATATGGTCTCCATTTCACACAAGAAGAGTTTGAAGCACAGAGGGTTTGGAGAACTTGCTCTAGAGTCTCACAGCTAATACAGTGGCAGGAGGATATGAATACAGGCATTCTGAATCCAGGGTGCCCACTGCTTCCATCGGGATGCTCTCCTGTAGCATGAACTGCGCTCTATGGAAGGCAGGCTTCCTTCTTCTTTGGCCATTACCACGGCCAGGGTGCTTGAGTTAAACCTAGTCTATTGTGCCAGAGAATAATCTGCCTACCTTGCCTGCCACAACCCAGACTCCAGCTAGCAATAATTCTGGCCCTGCTGGAGCACGGGGCAGTGCACTCATTAGGGAAAGTTTGGCCTTTGGAGGATGGACGCGCAGCAAAGAAAACCTTAAATGCCCAGCTGGTGCCACCTCAGGGCCTTGGCCTTATTCTCGTGCCTGTGGGGAAGCGTCCTCTCCTCTTCTTCATGGAGCCTCTCCTCATCCAAGCCTCCACTTGAGGCTTTCTCCAGCCTAGGGTAGCCCCTCGCTTACTCATAACTCTCTGCCCCCTTTCCTATTTTTATAGCATTTCTTCTGATTCTCTATTATTGTGCTAGTTTTGTGCTTACTTGATGATCTGTCTTCCTACACGGGAACATAAGCTTCATGGAAATGGGGCTCTGTCTGTCCCATGCACCCCCATGGCCCTAGCACGGCATGTAGAAGGCACTCAATAAATACTTGTGGAATACTTGTGGATTGATTGGCCAAATAGACAGCAGACTAATGATTATTGGTATTTGGATGTATAAAGAATGTATTAGTAAGGAAGAGACAAAATGTAATTAAAGAAAGGAACAAAGATGTCAATAGGCATTTCCAGAAGAGGAACCTTGGAATGCAATGAGCTGGAGAACCCCAAATAAGAACATACAAGTCTGTTTCCATATGATGAGCAAAAATTAAATGGTTTCACAATCAAACATTATCAAAGCTAGTGCTAAACACAAACATTCATATGCTGCTGGTGAAAATGTAAAGTGGTTCATGTACTTTCAAAAGCAATTTGGCAATATATAATGAAATTAAAAGTGAATCTCCTCTATGGGTCTGAAATCCCACTTTCAGAATATATTTTAGAGTAAATCACAAAGATGTACACAAAAAATGTCCAAGAATATTCATTGCAACATTGTTTTTAATAGTGAAAAATTGTAAAACACCCAAATATCCATCTTTAAATAAATACAATATATTTTATATTGTATATATGTATATAAATATATATACATATATATACACACACACATACAAACACATATATAAATTCTATTCAGCTGTTAAAAAGAATGACCCAGATCTAAATATACAAATCTCAGAAACAAATGTTGACTTCCACTTCTGGTTATGATGTAGTAGCTGTAGCACACCACTGAGCTAGCTCAGAACAATAAGAAAAGCAGATAAAATAAAATTTAAAAAATCTTCTTGGAGGTGGCAGAGAGCTATTGAGGCAGCCAGGACTTATGAGGCTGACTTGTGTGCCCAGTTTTCTGAATGCTGCTTTGATCTCATGGATTGGCCAGTTCTTGGTGCGAGGGGCTGGGAAGCCCAGCAAGGACAGTTGTTAAGAGGCAATCTTAAAGTTCTGGGCAAACACTGGAGTGTGAAACTGCTGAAGCAGCTAGGACTCAAGAGGCCGCAATTTCTGAGAGATTATAGATTCGGGGAAAAGGCACAAATATTCTATAGGCACCTAACTATAAAAATATTAGCATCATGTTATTGTCAAGAGAATTGAATAAAATAAACGTGCGTAACACGATGCCTTCTCGGCAGTGATTTTCCCTGCAGGAGGCAATCTGACAGGCTGAATGAGCCAAGAATGTCAGAATGGTGCATCTTTAGGAGCTACTTTGTTTGGTGAATCTTATGTAAAATTGTCCAGAAGCAAAAGTTCTGAGTTTAAATCCTGATTCTAGTTTTTCCCCCTACTCCTTCCTCTGAGCATCTATATTAATTCCATATTTTGTACAGTATGGTAGAAAGTTAGATGAATTTAAAAACAGTCCACAAAATGCTCAAAATGTGAAATAACTAAAGTCTTCAAAATCTGCAAAAGCTAAGGAGAATTGCATAATGATGAATGGTGGTGAGTTAGTTGTAAACTCTGTTTCCATTACTGCCCCCATGGCAGTGCTCTGTTAGCACATACAAACCTGTCACCGTCCACGCTGTTGTTTACCCAAAGTATGTGTGTTGGTGGGGCACTTTTGCTGTCATTGTTTTCACTACTCAGTGTTCTTATAATTTAATTTTTTTTCTATATCTTATATCAATGTCATCCAAGGGTGCATTAAGTAGAGGAGATAGTGCTTTTCCTGAAAAACATTTCCAAAACTATAAACATTAGGGAACAATATTAGATGTGATAAAATACTATGAAGATGACCAAACAGTTTCCAGGATAATTCAAGCAGTTGATTTAGAATTCATTTAGGAAAACAGTAGAGATAAGCTCTAGAAAATAAAAAGCACTATTAAACAGACATTTCTAAATTTCCCAAAAGTCTTTATTGACATATTCCATATTTGCTATTTTAAAAGTAAGATCAAAAGTAAAACAAAAGAAAAATCTACAGGTTTTTATGGTATTTACAGATTTATGAATCTCAAAATTCATCTTTCTTTCTTTAAAGCTATTCCTATAAGGAAATCAGTTTTGAAATATTCACATTTGTAATTGTGTGAGGTCTCCAGCAATGGATCAGTGCCTGCCCTGTACTGACCTCCGTGGAGATTCTTGTAGCCCAGGCCTACAGCTCTGTGTTGATGGCCTGTCTTCCTGCCTGGAAAGACACCCATCCAGGCTGCCTCGACCTGTGCCCTCCCAGTGCAGGGCCCAGGGCCCATGCTGGCGCTCAGTGCAGAGAGGTTTCTCAGAACCCCGTCTCCCTGGTCAGTCGTTGGGAGTCTGTGGGGCCAGCATCTCTCCCATACCTCCCAGAATCCTCACCCCGGGCCTGGGGGACTGGCCTAAGATTGCAGGGCTCCCCATGGGGCAAATACAACTGACTGGCTAAACCTTGAATAGTCAAGTCTAGGAACTCCATAAGGCAGTGAAAACTCAGTGCAAATGACCGCCATGTTCCAAACCTTGATAGTTTCAACATGTTTCTCAAACTTTGCAGAAAAGTCCAGCCTCCAGCCAGGCTCGCGCGATGACCTTGAGGAAAGGCAGTGTTGCTCTTGGATGTGGCTTTGCCGGGAGCCTCAGCGCATAGAGCATGTGAACAGTTTACGGGGACGGCAATATGACATAGATGCAACTGGGAGAGCAGGGGGCTTCAGTGTCTCTCATCACAGCCCATTTAACAAGTTCTCTCTTTGGACCTCAGTTTCCTCATATGCAAAATTAGGTTGCACTCCATTATTTTCTAAAACCCCATCTTTTTTTTATAGGCATATGAAAATAAAAAGAAAATATCTACCACCCCCTCCCCACCAAGAAATCGAACACAAATTTTACAACGCACGAAACCCGCAACAACCTTTCCTTCCCGAAGTGCCGATCTCTGCTACCTCGGGTTTAAAAATGCTCGGAGACCTTTCCTTGTGCTTTCTGTTTTATGGGCCATCCCTCTGTCTCCCCCCTCCAGCTGTAAAATGAGAATAACAGTCATTACCATAAGGAAATACTTATCTCCAAGGGATATGGGGAAAGTTCATGAGATGATGGGTCCTATAGCTGCCAGAAGAGGAGGAAGGGAGCGGGAGCCCCCTACCCCCACCGCAGGGTGTGGTAACTCTTTAGGGGTCAGAGGAAATTGCTCTAGAGGCCCAGGTCAGACTGAGATGGGAACTCGGCCTTATGTTATTATTATTTTTAACTTCCTAGGTTTTGGTTCCCTGTCCTTTCTCTGCCTGCTGGAAGATTGTAGAGCCAGAAACCCCAGGACCCCCTGCCGGACAGTCCCTGTCTTGGTACTTCTATACCCAACGTTTCTTTGGGATCATTGTCAATATCCTGGTGAACCATTTGACATCTTTTCCCAGCAAAGTTGTTTCTGAGTTTGTATAGAAAGAGCAGGCTTTCTTTAAAAAAAAAAAAAAGGTTTTCTGTTCCACTGCCCTCAAGCTATTTGAGCTTCCTAGTCCAGTGTTAGGTGTGGATACTGCATTGCCTTTCACCCACAGAGAATCTGAGCCCTCCTGGCCTGTGGCCACACATATGTCCTCAAGGCCTCACCATCGCTGGGCTCCATCAGCTCACACCTGATTCATTGCCTTAGCCTCGGCCCAGCACCCTCTAATCTCTCAGGGCCTCTTCCCTCGCGGCACCCTTCCGGCTCCCAGCACTTTGGTCAGCAGCCGTCAGCACCTCCCCATGGAGAGACTCAGCTCGCAGCTACCTGACTTTTCGTGTGGGTCACGTCTATACTGGGGCTTTCAAATACAGCATTTTGCTTTCTCATCCTGGCGAGCTCTTGAGGGTGGTAGGCAGTCCTATTATTGCTCCAATCTTAAAAATTAGAAAATTGAGGTGCAGAGAGTAACTGGCCTCAACTTGGCAACATGGATGGCAAGGCCAAAGCTGAAACCCAGGAATCCTGAATCTAAACCCAGGGCTCTGTGTATGCCTCATGGGCTTGCCCGATGACCCTCAGCCTTTAATGAGAGTCAGAATCACATATGGAGGATTTTTTTTAAATAACAATAAGTGCCAACTCATCCTTGACATTCTGTTATGTTTCAGCCCATCTGAGGACTGATGATATGCATTTTCAAAATGGAGTTACTGTGGTTCATCCTAAACTGAAAACCACAGTCCTATCAAGTAAAGACTTAATTTTCCTTTCTAACCCTACCTCCTATCTCATCCAGATATCAACCTTGGTCAGGCCAGGCTAGTAAATTCATTGTGTCCTGAATTTCTCTTGCTCTATCTAGCCTCTGTTTCTTTGTTCCTATGGGATCTTCTGCCCAGAATGTCCTTCCCAGTTCTCTGCACCTACCCAAGAATTCTCCCTCCAGGGTTCACCTCAACCCTGCCTTTTCCATGAAGCTTTCCATAAAGGTACCTGGCTGCAGGGATCAGCCCTTTGTGGGATCCTTAGTGCACTCACATCCTGGAGAACTTGTTTTGGTAGTTATAATTTATTGCCTGATATTGCTACAGATCTGTTTTAAAGTTTACTCTTATCTCTGCAGAGGGACTGCAAGAGGCACAGAGTGTGTGTGAGAGAAGGCAGAAGGAACAGAGTATTTAAAGTCAAGAGCCTTGGGTCTGAGCCCAGGCTCAACCAACTATTGGTGACATGATTCTGAGGTGACCATGGTTTCTTTGTTGTTGTTTTTGCTATCATTTGTTTGTTTTGTCTTTGAGCTTCAGTAGTCTTCATTATAAAAAAGGAGATAAAGTTACCCAACCATCTCAAGATTCTGTCTTAAAAAGCACCTAGCACCATGACTATAATCTAGTAGGCTTGCAATAGCTTATGGGCCTCAATCTGAGACCTCAATCCAAGCCCTCTGTCCAATTTTGTTCTCATTATACCATACAAATGCCAAGAATTGAATTTTCAGAGGAATTCACAACTTTAAATGAGACTTCTCATTACATCCTAAGTGCAAAATACATGCCAGTTTTTCAAACATCTGTAAATATGTATTGAACAAAAGGATGAACGCATGAAGCACAACTGAAATTCTATAGGAGACATGCAAAGAGGAGAACAGGGAATGATCACATTTGGCAAGGGAGTCAGAGTAGATTTCTTTAAAGATGTAGTATTTAGGTGTTGAGGTTAAAGGATATAAATAAGAACTTCTCTCTTCTCCCTTAGGATTCAGTATGTGCAATATAGTCAGATGCAAGGAGATCAAACCATCAGCTGGTAACTCTGGATGGTAGAACACACCCCTTTCCCCTGCCCTTACAGCCTAAGCCCTGGGTGATCCCTGTGAGGGCAGGGTCAGGTCCAGACCAGACATTCTTACCCTGTGTACTACAGGGGGTGTCACTCCTTCTTGCCAGTCCTCCCCCAGTGGAGGGACATGCATGGAGAGTGGGGCCTCATGACTGCCTCCTGAAGGCAGCCCAAAGCCCTGGCCATAGGCAGAAGTCAGTGAGAGCCAGGCAGGAAGCCCTTGATCTGCAGGCAGGAGGAGCCCTGCAGAGAGGCAGGGAGGGTGCAGCCGAGCCCAGTAGGCTCAGGTTCTGGTCCCAGTCACCCCTCTTCCCTTGGAAAGAATGAGTGAAAGATGGACAGAGGGGCTGAAAATATTCCTGCATCCTTTCTCTTAAAGAGGTGGTGAAATGCATCCACATTGCTCTTCCTTTCTGTGGGAATATGAGGGATGGATAAGTATTTCTCCCTAAAAATGGTCATGATTGTAGCAGGCAGGTATTCAAGAAAAAAAAAATTCAGGCAGAAGAAATTATATGTATAAAGGCTTGATATGTGAAAATGTGGGATCCATACATGGAAGGGGGTTGCGCCGTGGTGCCTGAAGCCTGGGGTGCGCATAAGGAAGGGGAGGAAGAGAAAGCAAGAAAGATATTGCCAGATTTGGAGAGCCTCGAATTCCAGGCCTAGGAGTTTGACTTTGATCATTAGACAGTGCAAATCCGTGCCTCTTATTGGAAACATAACTCTAAGCATCTGCCTCCACCAGAGCGGTGAGTAGTGCTGGGTCCTGGCAGAAACAGCTGGTCTTTGCCACCCCCTCCACTTGGCCTGCTTGTGAGCACTCCTAGGTGGAGTCCCCTTGGATCCACGATGAAAGCATGCTGCACACTTACCTGAAATGCAATGGAGGAAATCTGCAACCAGATACCCTTGACATCAACACAGAGACGGCAGAGGTAGAACCAGCAGATGACTGAGAATGAGATCCAGGGTGGGGATTTGGAGGTGGCCGAGTGCAGCCGGTGGAGTGTCTGGCCCCGAGGGTCACACCATTCTAAGGGCAGCACAGAGCTGCAGGTGAGCACCGAGTGAGGGTCAGAAGTAACATGCAAACATGAGCTTTGTACTCATTAACTCAAGTCAGAAACAGCATTGGGGAAATATAAAGGTTGAACCATCAATGGAGGAATTATATTTAACTCTAGAGAGAACCATACTAACAATCCAAGCAATTTAAGGGATCTAATGAACCAGTATGAGAACGATTCCTTCGGTTTCTGCCTGCAAACTGGGTGCTTCGAACTCTTTATATTTATTCAAAACATTGCGATTGACAAAGCCCTTTCACCTGACATTACTCATGGAGCCTCACAAACAGCTCTGTGAAGCAAAGAGGGCTGGGGGAGTATAATCCCCACTTTAGGAAACTGAAGCCCAGTTCTGTGACTAGGTCTAAGCTCAGGCCAGCTTTGCCCACTCCATCATAACCTCATGGTTTTGCTGAAGGGGCTTTCCTTGGAGAAGACCCTGGGGAAGACAATGTAGTCTGTCCTCCCTACAGGGGTCTGCGATGGAGAGTACTGCTAGGATCCTTCCCTCTATATGGTACCAGGCACGCATGCTATTTCCAAAGTGACTGGATTTGCCTAATTCAAAGTGGTTGAGTAGAATGATAAATGGAACTGTATTTATGAGCAAAATAGGATATTAAATTCAGGATTAACTGGGCAAATTTAAGACTTCCTATACTACCAAATTTATTTTCCTCCTTTCTTGGTCTTTTAAGTGGGCCCAAAATGTATAAAAGTGGATACAGAGATACTGATAGGTAGCTTGAGAGCCAGAAGATATTTAAACTAGTGATTTTAAAAAGCAATAATGTGGACATCAAAGGCAGGGCATGTACCTTCCAGTTTGACATGGTTCACACCGTTCCCTATTGTCTCATACCAGACCCACTTTCATTCATTCATTCAGTCAACACCAACAAATATTTATTGCACACCTGCTCCGGGCCAGGCATGATCCCACCATTACATTTGCATTGCCTGCCTGGCCCTGAAGGCATTTGAATAAGTGACCTCTAGCTAGACTGAGAGGAGCTAACGCTTAATAAATGTTCCATTTTCATCCTAGTGTAACCTCCATACCCTGAAGTTTGAGTCACTTTAAAGATAGGATGTTGTAACAAATGTCCACCTCGGGTCTCCCAAGACTGGCTTTTCCAAGGACTCTGCTGTTTTTCTTCCCAAATCCCATAGCCAGTGGCAAACCGGAGGCATTTCTCTCCCCAGAGCCCAACAAGATGGCTGAATCCAGGAAACTTTCAAGGACTTGCCCAAGGCCACGAAGGTACCAGGGCGGCCTCTCTGGAGGACTGGTCCTCTTGATTCCAAGCCCAGAACCAGATCTCCTGTCCTTGAGGGGCTTTGGTTTCAGACCCTGCCTGGGAGAACAAAAGAGATTTCACTTGTCACATCGACACAGGCCCAAGCTGCTCTATTTTCTAACTTGGCTGGCTTTCCTGTGTGCTGTTTCACATCAAATACCCCCTCCCCCCTTCCTCTCAGATGATTGGCTGAAATTAAATATCCTGAAATTACACTGAAAGGAGGGGGAAGCTAATACAAAATTTTAATCAAAATACAAGCTTAACAGTTCCCAGCCTTTGAAATGCGAAGCAGACACCGGGTCCACAGGGATGCCCCGACATGTTCTCAGGTGTGAAGTTAGCCAAGGAAGGGGCGCGTTCCCTGACTAAGAGAATTACAAGTAAACCAACACATGGCAAACTTGGACTTCCCAAGTGCAGCCGGACCTTGCTTCTCTCCCCCTCCACAGTGTGCACGGGCAGGCTGACCCCGAACGAAGGTCTCACTGTGGACGGAGAAGGGATCCCCTCGTGCGTGGAAGGATCTGGGTGCCCTTCCCTATCCCCCCACCTGCTTTGACCCGTATGTATGCCACCCTGGGCCTGAGGCTCAGGCAGGAAGGGAGGAACTGGGTACAGCCTTGCCTGCTGTTTCGGGCGCCACCTTGGCCCAATGAGGCAGGCGTCGGCTGCCCTCTGCTGGAAGAAGCCCCACCAGACAACACGAAGGATTTCTCCCTGGATTAACTCTATAAATAGACAGATGATTTATTAAACAGATTTGAGGCTCATCTGAGGCGCTGGGCCACGATTGCTTCAGGGCTCAAATAAGGGAGTGCTTAGGACCCTGCCTCTTATGCAAACACCTGGACTTACTTAGCGAGTCACTAGCATGATCTACATTACAAGTGCATCGGACACTGCTGGCTCCCCGCTCCCGACCAGGAGATGCCAAATTCCTCATATATAAAAGGAGCTTTAGTAACTCAAGCAAAATAAGCACACTTTTCCCCCCACCGCCTTCCCAGAGACTGAGGCTGCAGGGTTTTGGGGAGGATACACAATACCTTGTTACAAACCATGTCATGTTTTAAAAAGTATCTATCTGACAGCCTTGGCTAAAGCCAGATCTTCTATCTCGATTACTTCAATATGTCACATCCATATCGCACCACAGCGTCCAGGCTTTCAGAGCCAAGGCCTCTCTGTCTTGTCCAACCTCCCCATCTGGAAGCAATGAGCTTAATATTCTGGCTCTCCCCCCATAAAAGCTATGTCACAAAAAAGTAGCAGCCTGTGAACTGCTTTATCCCCCCAAGACACACCGGAGCTCCTCGTTCTCTGCACACTCTATTCAGTTACATTTAAAGACCATCCCCAACTCCTTCCCGCCCTCGCTGCCCCGTATCTTCCAAACAGCCTGCGATGCTCCTCGCAGTACCAGGAGGACAGGAGCGAACTGACTATCATTTACACTTTAATCCTACTTCTGACATTTTGAGGGGTGCAGCTTAAAATATAGTGGAGGTTTAGGGACTCCCGCTGGACAAATGTGTTTGCTAGAGAAGAAACATCCCCTTGCAAGGATCCTACTGTTTCTGGGGGCCCACTGGAGACCCATCTTTGGAGCCTGTCTTAAACCACCTCTCTCCCTCACCTTGACTTCTCAAGCATTGCCTGAAGGGTTCTCTGTGAATTCGGTGTTTGATAGTTCGTGGTGACAGTGACCTTTCCTACTATATGTGCCTCATTCATCCATTGATTCACTTACTCATTGAACTTTGATTGACTACGGGGCAAGTCCCTTTCCATGTGCTCTGTGACACTGCAATGTCAGAGGAGTCCCTGGCTCCCAGGAGCCTGAGTCTGGGAGAGAGACCAACCCCAGGGCAGAACTGTTAGATCAGTGTTCCTCAATGCATGGTCCAGGGATCACCACCGCATGGAAATCCCTTGGGCGCTTGTTGAACATGCCTACTTCCTGGCCCCAGCCCAGATGTCCTGAATGAGAATCACCGGAAGCAAGGCCTAGAAATGTGTGCGTGCTTCATCAAATCCCCAAACAAGTAACTTCTACACACATTAAAATCAGGAGATTCACTGAGTTAGGTCAAATGAGGCAGCGAATGATGAAGTGCAAAATGCGAGGACAGACCATGTGAACTGACAGGAGAACTTAGGTCTTTGCCTGGAAATGATATAATGCTGCTGCTCATCCCCAAGTCCCAGGGTTCCGAAAGATTAGCGTGCGTGGAAATCACCCTCCAGCTGAGCTCCGAGGACTTTGGCTCTTTCACTGTTCTCCTTCAGCTGGAAGCTTCTGGGGGCAGAGGCCAGCCTTCCTGTGTTGAGTCCTTGGGGAAGGGCCTCTGTGTACCGGGAGGGATTTGGAAGAGCAGCTCATCTAAACTCCTCATTTCATAGTGGGGGACACCTACCCTACAGAGGGGTAGGGGGCTGTCCAAGGTCACACAGCCACTCCAGACAAATTTATTTAGGCTAATTCTCTGGCTTAGAGATATCAGCTTTTGGGTATAAGCCAAGCCCATGTGTGTTACAGCCCATATTCTCCAATGTCCTAAAGCATTGCCCATTCACTAACGTCCACTAAAGAGTTTTTAAAAGTGCTCATCCGAGAGCCATTGCACAGGCAGGGCCTCAAGCGGCCCAGCCTCCAAGGCAATACTCGCAAAACTTGTTTCCTGAAATGCTGCCTTGTTGCACTGGAGTTAACCTCTTTTTGGCAAATTAGTTCATGACCTGGGAACAGTTAAATGAAACTGTAGGTACATCAAGAGGAGGTTATTTGTGTTCTGTCTTTTTTTAGACCAAATCTCTGATGTGTTTATTTGGAAGCCTGGCTCATGCTCACTATCCCACTACTTACAGTTAATCCTGTGTTTTCTTTGAGCTACCTTTAAATCTACGTCGAATAAAAAATACTGCCTGATTTTGAAGTGCGTGGTATTATAAAAAGAATCCCAAGGTTTATGATCTCAAATCTATTGTCAGATGTATTTACTTCTCATTTTTCTTTCTTCCTTCCTTTTTTTTTTTTTTTTTTCAGA
Source organism: Lemur catta (assembly GCF_020740605.2). NCBI lineage: Eukaryota > Metazoa > Chordata > Mammalia > Primates > Lemuridae > Lemur > Lemur catta. The sequence continues at coordinate 12,667,987 of NC_059131.1, read as the reverse complement.
CTCAATTCAGCCTAGAAGTTTTTAGTATGAGTCATGAAGGAGCAGGGATGGAAGTCATTGTATATAGTGTTTCCTGGGGAACTTTTTGTCCTGCAAAAGAGATGCCTGTAGAGAATCCTCCTCAGTTACAGCCACTTGAAAAGCAAGTTAGTTTAGTTTCAAAGGGCAGGGACCATGTCTGATTCCCCCCTCTGTCCTTAGTACCTGAGGCTGTGTTAGGCACGAAGGGGCACTCAGTAAGCATTGGCTGGATTCATGGCCACTGAAATGGGCATGAAGCCAGTGCCTCCCTGCTTACTGCTTCTACTGGAATGGGTTTTTAAAAAGCTGAAATATTTTTATTATTTTCTTACGTGTCCATGAGACAAAGAAACTTACTCTCACCAAAAAAATGTACTTTCTAAAGCAGTTCCATATTTAGTTAAATATTCTGAAAATGACTAGAATTGTATAAATATCCACATGTATCTAAGGTTTGTTTCTCCTACTTATAAAGCAAGATTCAGGAAACTATAAAGTTTGCTTTCCATAACAACTTTTAAAATTAAATTTTTCATCAGAATTATATTTTTCTATCTGTTTAAGGCATCTGGATTGGACTTTTGGACTCTGGAGTATTCTCAGCGAGCCCTGGAGGATTTACCACGTCCTCATGGAGGCAATAGGAAAGGTAGATTCTTGACGTATAAGGATGACTCAGGCAGCATAAGTCATAGAGGCGTCTCAGGCCCGCCCTCTTTCGTCAGCTCTACGGCTTTTGTCGTCTCTAGAGGGTTGTGGGTAGGCTGTGTGGCAAGAACAGAAGGCAAAAGAATGGACAGGGTGGAAGGAAGAAGGGAATCCACTCATGCTCACTCTCTTTTCTCAGCCACGCCTGGCACCACACATGTGCCCAAAATGATATAAGAAGAGACACAGATGCTTTTTCATGCTATAAGATGGCTTTTGCTGTGTCCTCAACTGGAGTCATTTGTGGCTCATATTTTGAGGTTGCCAATTTCCCTTGTGATGGGGGAGAAAGAACACTGATTAATCTTATTGGTTCCATCAATGTCTGGCTGTGGCTTGTACCATACCCTGGACATTTGGTTCAATTGTCCCATTTGGTTCTGTGTTTGTCTCCTGTGAGTCCGTCTCACCTCCCAATCAGATTGTACAATCTCCAGAACCGAAAAATGTGTTCCTCCCTTTCTTTGCCTAGCTCAGTGATGGGCACAGTGTGGAGTTTGCTAAACATGCAAAAAATCCAAGAGATTGCTCCACAGCCTAGTCACGCCAATCGCCTTCTGTGAGAATTCTCTCCAGATTTCTCCAGGCAAGAGAAGACCCAGATACCTCTGGAAGATTTAAACAGGCTTTAGGAACCTGCAAAGCCATGTCACTAGTTGACCTCTGAACTAACTATAAATTTCGAGATAATGGTTAAAACCCACAAAAGCTCCCTAGCAGTGCTGCTAGACTACATTAGGCAGATTAAGAATCACAAGATAAATATTTTGCAGATTTCATTCTATTTATCAAGACTCTGCCTTCTGGGGCTGTGGTATTTCAGATGACTCGACTCCTGCAGGGTTAAATCGACTCCATTTGGGTTCACTCTAAACAAGCTCACATTCCAGCCTGTAGCCTCTGACTCGCGCATGCAGAGCCCTCAGCACGTCTCAATGCACCTTTCACATCAGAACCGTCCATCAGACATTAATGCGACGGAGGTATCACCAGACAAGTTCATTTTGCCATTAATATCCTGGAATAAGAACATCAAATGTACACATCCTGAGATTTAATCTGTAAACAAAGCCGCAAGAATCTGGGAGAAGGAGGTGTGTTTATGCTTCATTACTGCTACTTCCATAGAGTCGGATGGACCTATCTCTGGCACTAGCCAGAGACGTTTTCTCAGTGGTCAGTGGGTAAAGTCTGACTGAGATGACGTCTTGACCTGTGCACCCTGAGGGCTGACGCTGGGAATAGAGTCCCAGTGCTCTACAAGTTGCAAAAAAACCTCACCCTGAGATGCCCCAAAGGCCAGTGACAGTGTGGCCGTGTTTGGCTAGTGTGGCACTCGTGGGGTGACTCGCTCCCCTTCTTCCAGGAGAGGACAGGGGCACAGTGGCAGAGCCGTTCTCTGCAGTCCCTGGATTCCAAACATTGCTGTCAGCAGCCATGACTTCAGGGTGTAAGATGAGGTTAGTGATCATTTCTGAAGTATTGAAGTATGTGAGAGACATTGACCGGTTAGAGTCGCTCAAAACAAATTATTTCCAGCTTCATCTTTTCCTTCCTATGCCAAAAATGAGCCTGTCCCACTCTTTGTAAGAGCAACAGCTTCTGTTTCTTCAGTGCAGTTCAGTGCAGGCCATCCAGGACGACAGCTATTAATTCAGGCTTAGGAGACATGAGAAGGAAGGAAAACTTATTTTCTCAAAAAGAAAAAAAAAAAAAAGGAAGAATAAAATGAGACAGAAAGGAAGGAAGTGAAAATAACTGTTTGAAATAAGGGTGAAGCATCGACTTAAAAGCTGATTTTGAACAGATTTCCTTTCCTTAAGAGGAGAAGACTCAAACTGGCAGTCTCAGAGCACATTCAGCTCTCAGGAGTATTTTTTTTGGCCCCATCAGGGCTGGCCTGGGGAGTCCCTTTGAAACAGAGGCATGCATTTGGCTCTGAGAAACTTATTATTTCTACAAATTTGCCCTATAACACCCAGAGGGAGACACATTGGAGCCTGGGAAAGGTATTAACTCTTGGTGACACTGTGGTGGCCCTGTTCAGACAGAGGCAGCTCCTGGAGGGATCCAGTGCAGAGAGTCACCCTAATTGGGGATAAAAGGTGGCTATTTATCACTGATGGCTCTATTTCTGTCCCCATAGATGCCCTGATGGTCCAAGCCTTGCCCCACGGCCGGGCACCACCAATGCACCCCACGCATGCACACACACACACACACACACACACACACTTTCTCACTATCCAATAAGGCAACAAGAGGCTGCACCTGAGTGTGACCGATCACCTTCAGTACAACACACACTCTCCTGTTTGCCTGGCTCACACACATTTATTTACCCACCTGGCCCTGTTGGCATTGGACTTTGTAAGTAGCTCTGATACCTGCTTTGTTTTATAACCTCCAGACTGGTCTGTTCTCTCTTTACTTCTGGGAAGACATTGTGAGTTGTGGTGCAGCCCACCAGATAGGAGATCTGGTCTGGGCCCGAGGCTGATGCCAGCAGGTGACCCCGCCCCCCACACACCCATACCCCGTTACCTCCAACCTTCTCTCTCTGACCAAGGCCCCTTGGCCCTCCAAGGGCCGATGCACAGAAACTCTCGCACTGGTGGACACTCCATGGTTAATATCCTTTTCTATTCTTCTGTGATCAAAAGAAATTCTGTTTCCTGAGAGATGCTGGAAGTTCCCTATGGAGAAAAAAATATTATCATTTCTCTCTCATCTTTTTGCACTTATGGGCTAACAGAGCTTTTCAAACCTCAAGGGCTCTGCTCACAATCACCAAATGAAGGAACAAGCAGCTGGGAATACAGCCGAGAGACATGTTCCCAGGAGTTCAGACCCTGGCTCCTGTACATTGCACCTCACACGTGCACGCCCCGTCTGTGTGCACTTAGAGCACGTTCTCAGCCAGGGCGAGTCTGATTCTTACAACAACCCCAAGTAGCCACCAGGACAAGTGTTATGATTTTCCCACAGTACAGATGACAAGATGGGATGGCTTGTCCAGAACCGGCCGGCAGGTTAGCAGTGGGGCTGGAACTGAGCACCCATTTTCTCTGGCTGCTTCCATCATTCTTTGCAATCTGCAATGAAATATTTTATATATTAATAACCCAAAATAAATCAAATCATATTTAATTCCAAGCTAAAGATAGGGTCCTGATCTATAGGAATAATTTCCAAATTGATGATTTTTTAAAAAAAAATCATAGTAATAGTGATTAGAGAGGATGAGAATGGATCACTGAAGTGGAGGCGAAAGGTGGACCATGCAAAGGGGATGATTTAGAACTGGAATTTCATCACATTGGACTTTTTTGATGACAGCTGCACAACGATGTCAGCGGAAAATGAAGTAATAGCAATGCTATGGGGACACAGTTTTTGGTACCTCACAAGAGCCAGATATCTGGGATCTTATCTAGATTGTCATATTTAATTCTCATAAGGTACTATTATTCCCATATAACAAATTACTGCCATTTAGCTTTGGAACAGATTTTAATAGGCCAGAATGTATCAAGAATCCTCTAAATATCTAAAAAAAAATCAACAATCAGGCACAGAAAGACAAATACTCATGATCTCATTTTTATTTGGAATCTAAAAAAAGTCAAACTTGTAGAATTAGAGGGTAGAAAAGAGATGTTAGTCAAAGGGAACAAGCTTCAGTTAGATAGAAGAATATGCTCTAGAGATCTATTGCACAGCTTGGTAACTATAGTTAATAATGTATTGCATATTTCAAAATTGCTAAAAGAGTAGATTTTAGATGTTCTCACCATAAAGAAATGCTAAATATGTGAAGTGATAGATATGTTAATTATCCTGATTTAATTATTCCACAATGTATACATGTATCATAAAATCACATTGTATCCCATAACTATATACAATTGCTATTTGTTAAATAAAAATAAAATAAAATAAATTCTCTTCTAAATTTTTTTCTTAGAAAGTAACAACAGATCAGGCACAGTGGCTCAGGCCTGTAATCCTAGCACTTTGACAGGCTGAGGTGAGAGGATCACTTTAGACTCAGAGTTCAAGACCAGACTGGCGAATAGTGAGACCGTCTCTACAGAAAATTAAAAAGAAAAAATTAGCCAGATGTGTTTGGCATGTGCCTGTGGTCCCAGCTATTCAGGAGGCAGAAGTAGGAGGATCACTTGAACCCAGGAGTTTGAGGTTGCAATGAGCTATGACAACACCATTGTACTCTAGCCCAGACAACAGTGAGATCCTGTCTCAACAAAAAAGATAGATGAGAACAAAGATTTACATGCAAAAATATTAATTTAATTTTTATTATAGTAAGAAATTAAAAAACAGAAATAGGAGAAGGGTTAAAAAAAGCCATGGTAGATTGCACATGAGATATATAGATATCCCCAAATCAGGAGAAAATAAATGTGGGGTGCATGGTTAATATTGCCTAATAATATAAGTAAAAACATATGTATGTATGTGAGATATATATGTATAAGAGATATATATACATATATACACACACATATGTATCATCCACATGCATATTGACACATGTATGCAAAATACCAAAGCAGTAACAGAAAAATGGTCATTATCTCTGGGTGTTTAATAATTTTCTCTTTTATTTTAGTTTGTTTCCTATATTTTTGTCAAAAATGAATTTATGTTGTTTTCATTATCATAAAAATAATCATAAAACTTACCCTAAAAATCAGGAACATGAATTTCTTTCTAAGCTTAATTGCTAGAAATAATGCAATCCATGTAAAACATCATCCTTTCCTCTGAGACCCTGTGCTTCACTTAAGCCACAACACTGAGATTACCCCAACAGATCTAGGATGTGAAGAAAGAAGATGAGTTCAGAAAGTAGTATGTTAGGTTAGGTTATTTGAATGAAATACCCTAAAAATATTTAACATGCTGTATAAAATATATTATATTAAAAACACAAACAAGCTGATAATGTGGGTAGAGATTTTCTAGTCAAAATCTATGTAAAGTCAGGAACCCAGAGAATTAAGAGACCTTCACAGCTGCTTTTTCCTGGAGCATGTTGGGCAAACCAGATTAAAACACAGAATGTGGAGGACAGAAAACAAAGCTCAAGCATTCCCAAGGAGAGTATCTTCCTAGCAACACATGCCTATAAAGCTGGGATTCAGGGAGAAATAAACCTGCTTTGCCTAATCCCTCCAAATAAACCTGTGCCTCTTCTTCCCTGAAGGGGTCTATTTAGAAATCTGCCTTGGTACCGAATAAATAGTCTTTGAGAATTTGTAACCACACATTATTTCAAGCACATACTAACAATCCAAATTCATGGAACTGTGTTAAAAAATGTTTTCAAACCACATAGATTAAAATTGCAGACACAAATTTCAATACCCTCTGGAGGAATGCACTATGATTCTAGCTTTGAGGAAGGCTCAGAAATAATTTTTCAAGGAAGCAAATCAGTTCACAGTCAAAAATATCAAAAAATAATAAACCATAAGTAAGAACCAGTAAAGAAACAAACGAGCAAGGGCAATAGATGTATTATAGTTTTGTAAAGGCCCAAGATACTAGAATTGTCAGATATAGTTTATTAAATAATTACCTATACTGTGTTTTAAATAAATTAAAATAAAAACTTGAAACCATCTATGGATTGGGAATCCATAAAAAACAACAGCAAATTTTACGTAAAGTAGAAACTCTAGAAATAAACAGACAATAATTGAAATTAAAAATTCAGGGAATAATTTTAACCACAGATTTGAAAGAGCTGAAAGATAACTAGTTAACTGTAAAACAGATTCAGGAGAAATTATCCATATTATGACATACAGAGACAAGGAGACATAAAATATGATAAAGTAGTTATGAGACTTAAAGGTAAGTGAAATTTTCAATCAGATTTCCAGAAGGAAAGTGCAGATAAAAATGTCTAAAAGGAAATATCTGAAGATATAACAACTTATAACTTCCTAGAACTGAAAAAGGACAGTGACCTAGAGATTTAAGGAATTTGATGAATAAAAAACAGAATAAATTAAAGAAAATCCAACTTGTACACATTATAGGAAAACTGACACCACAAAGAGCCAAGAAATTGAAGCTTGGTGGTGGGAAGGGCATGGAAGGGAAGTGTCATCTTTAAAGAACTGACAGACTAACTACTGACTTCTGAACATCAACAGTGGAGACCAAAAAATGTGGAATGATGTCTTTATTTTGTGTGTGTGCCCGTAGGTGGTTGGTGGGGGGTCGGGAGAACTTCCATCCTCAAATTCTCTATCCAGACAACACATCTCTCAGGAATGAGGGTAAAAGTAAGACATTCTCAGGCAAATTAAAACATAGATTTCACATCAGGTGACTCTTACTAAAAGAAAATTCTGAAAAAAATATTATTTGGAGCAGAAGGAAACTGATGTAAGATGGAATAAAAACAGAAAAAGTGGAAATAAATGAGTAACTTTAACAAACAGTGTCTCAGCATATTTAGGCTACTGTAACAATTTACTATAAACTGGGTGGCTTATAAACAACAGAAATTTATTTCTTACAGTTGTAGAGGCTGGGAAGTCCCAAATCAAGGCACACAAATTTGGTGTCTGGTGAGGGCTCATTTTTTGTTTTGTAGGTTGTGCCTTCTTGCTACCCTTACGTGGCAGAAGGGCTAGCTAGCTCTCTGGGGTCTCTTTTGTAAGGACGCTACTCCCATTATGAAGGCAGAGCCCTCATGACCTAATCACCTTCCAGGAGCTGCACCTCTAAATACTATTATATTCAGGATTATGTTTTAACATACGAATTTTGGTGAGATGTAAACATTCTGCAAATACTGCCTATATAAGCATTATAATAATGTTCATGGATTTATAAGCAAAAAATAAACATGTAAATTAAGAAGTGGGTAACTGGAATCAACATGATTTAAAGTCCTTGCCGTGTGCAGAAAGAAGGTAAAAATATTGATTAAATTTGACTTTCATGAGGTTAGGATTTGACTTAATTTCTATGGTAGCTCCTGAAATCATAGAAAGAGAAGGTGTATTTACTAGAAGTTAAAAAACTGAAATGATTTTTAAAAAAAAACCCTCCCATAAAAGTTGACAGGAGAAAAAAATACTTAAGATAGGAGAACAAATAAAAAGACCAAAATTAGATGAAAAATATAATTCCATATATAATATGAAATATAAATGAAATAAATGTTCTAATTAAAGATTAATAAATGGTATGAAAGTATCCATGTATAAGCTTTTTATGAGACCATAAATAAAACGTAAGGGTACAAATGATTCAAAGTTAAAATTAACATGAGAAATTAATACTAACCACAGAAAGTGTTGTAGCTATACTAATATTAGACAAAATAGATAATAAGAAAAGATGTAAAATATATAAATGAGAAATATTTATAATATTTATAATGAGAAATATTTTTATTTACTAAAAAATATAACAACTCTAAATTTGTAAATATTCAATGAGATAGCTTCAAAATATATTTGCTAACATTGACAAAATTACCAGAAAAATAAGTAAATTCACAATTATAGGGGGAGATTTTAAGATATACCTCTCAGTAATTAACAAACCCAGCCTCCCCAGCCCCCCCAAAATCCTAAAAATCCAAAAATCAAATATTGAATAAAATGCAACAAGAGAGCTTATGAGAAGTTGTTTAACTTCAGTGCCAATCAGAAATTGTGAATATTGAAACCACAATTTGAAGCTGAATGCCAAAAATTTTTTAAGTTGGACAATACCAACTTTGGTAAGATATTTCATTCACTGCTGGTTGGAGTATAAATTGGTACAATCACTTGGGGAAACAGCTTGGCATTATCTCCTAAAGTTAAAGGTTCATGTATCCTACGATCCAGTGTCTTTTATGCTAGCTGTAGGTACTAGAGAAACTCTCGTACATGTGCACTAGAGGACATGTATAAGAATATCCACAATAACCCAAACCGGAAATAACCAGCTATTTGACAGCAGTAGAATGGATAAATGCATGATAGTATATTCATACTATGGTATTTCTGTACAGAAAATAAAATAAATGAACAGAAGCTACATGCAGTAACACAGCAAAATCTCCAAACATAATTTTGACCAATGGACAAGTCATAGGAAAAAATGTATATATTATGATTCCTTTTGTAAAAAAAAGTTGAAAGATAGCCTAAACTAAATTATATTTTTAAGGGAAACTTTATCAGCATTAAACCTCCTCAGGAAAACAAAAAAATCATTACATGATTGCAATTAGCATAGTAGTTACCGGCAGTGGGTGAGCAGAGGGCTGTATTTGGGTAGAGGCAGACACAGGACTTCTGGGGTTCTGTAAATGCTCTATTTCTTGACCTGGGTGCTGTTTTCACAAGGATATTCCCTTTATAATCATTCATTGACCTTTTCATATATATTTTGTGTATTTTAAATGCATATCTGTACAATCTGAAAGTGTTCTTAACAACGAAGGAAGAGAGAGAGAAGGAAAGAGGGAAGAAAGAGAAAAGAAGAGAGTTGGACAGACTTAGCTGATGCAAACACGAGATTCATACCTAGTTGGTGTCCACGCTGTTGGGATTTGCTTATCGTTTGGGTGATTGTATGTGCCATACCTGGTCTGGATACCTTTCCTCAGGAACCTGAAGGAGCCACCACCCCAAGTTGCCGGTGCAATGAATATATCAAATGCCAGATTCCATACTGACTTTTAACCTTTCACCTCTGGTCTGGATAAACTCCAAGCTGACAATGCCTTGGATTTCAAGAACCTGAGCCTGTACTTTGCTTCTGTGAGGAACTGCCAATGTTTTGCCCTCAGGCAAAGAGGAAACCTGATTTTTTTCCCCCCCGACCACGTCTCAGAATGTCCAGTTCCAGCTGTTAAGATCTTTCCCCTGTTGTAGTCTGCTAATTAAGAACATATCTCTCCATCACCTCTCTCTCTCTCCCTCTCCCTCTTTCTCCCTCTCTCCCTCCTCTTCCCTTACTTTTTCCCTTCCAGCTTTCTTTCACAACATTGAATCATGTCTGATTGTACCACTTTGTGATACAGTTAATCGATGCCTAACACAGAGAGGAATTGTCACAGCCTTTCTATTGCTCCAACCACTTCTTTATTATCAGGATAAGGACAGAAATGCCATTATCTTTCAGAATTTCAAGTTATGGGAGGGACTTATTTTTAATAGGCTCCCTCTGGAGCCTACTGAAATAATTCTATATATACTTTAACATAACTTCCAAATCAGCCACTTTCTCACTAACATAATTTGGAAATAAACTGATGTCAGGCAAATGTGAGGAATGTGGATATAGTTACTTGTTTTTCTGGAGCTTCCAGCATTGGGGGACATTAGTGAACCATTAGTGGGGGACATACACACATTAGTGAACCAGACACTCATACCCAACTCTCAACTGACCATATTCATAGAGTGAGTGGGTGAGTGTTCATGTTCCTAACCACAGATAATATAAAAATAACTTAAGAAAATTCTGACTTACACATGGATACATTTCATTCCTAGGATTTATTCTAGCTAAAATAAAATTGATGGCAATAACCTTACTAATTATTAAGCCACTACTATAGATCAGTCACTGTACTAGTTGCTTGCTATAGACTATTCAATTTAATATTCAGTAGTTCTACATGTATGTATTGTTACTTTCCAGACTGAAGTGAACTAAGCTTATGATGCATATGGGAAAAATCTCCATTCAGTTCAATCTGTATCTAATTTATGTACAAATGCTTAACAACTGTCAGAAGGTCATTCTGAACTCCCCTCCATGGAATGAACATTACAAGGTTCTTTTCTCTCAAATAGGAAATTTTACAATTGTGTCTTGGCAGTTTAACCAAGTCTGAAATATCATCTTAAACAAGAATCAAAACGCAAAATAGAGATAGGGCTGCATTAGTCACAGGGGTATCAAAGAGGATGGGGACCAGAAAGTGTGGAAGTAAAATCCCTAAAATCATTGCATGTCACCCTCGGAAACCACTAGCAGTGACTTCCAGCCAGTAACTCCTTTTGCTCATCAACTTGAAACATGGACATGGGTACATCACCTCAAAACCTATGTAACGAGAATTTGTGTCAATAGTGTTTCTCATTTGCTTCAAGATTCTGTCACTTTTTCCAAAATCCCTCCAGAGAATCTCCCACACCAAAAAATTAAGCTCAAGGAAAGTTTTGCTTTTTGCAATTTAGCAGTTTTGAGTTTTTCGTGCATGGGCGCCACTCCACCCCATCCCACTCTGTCCTAAATTGAGTTTGAGGCTTTTTTGTTTTCACTCTTGCATAACATGAAAACGAGTGAACACATTTTACTCAAAATTTCCATCTCTAAATCCCCTAAGTGGTGTGAAAAATCCTGGAAAATCTCAGAGTAAAAGAGGACGCTAGGAAAAATCAGGACAAGTGGAAACAGCAGTGAGGGATGTAACCTAATGTCTGTGTCAACACAGCCAACGTTGCCCAAAGACGTCTTCTCTGAAGTGAGGCTGGGCTGCTAGGGTCAAACACCAGGCTCACCTCTATTCCCTGGTCCTGATCAGGGAGCACCCTGCAGTCATCCACCACCTGACACACCTCTGCATTGTCCCTTAGGCACGCCAGGCCCTGTGCCGATAGCCTATCATATGGGCAAGATTCCATGAAAATGATGCCCCAAAAGAAGTATTGGCTCTAAAGTAGAAAAGAAAACTGGAAAATTGAAATCAACATGGTCAATTAAATACATACAAAACAGAACATTATGTTAACTTACAAATTAGAGCTCACTTCATGTATTTGCAAACATATTTTTATTCATATAAACATATATATGCCCACATATAAACATATATGCACATGTATGTGTATACGTAGGAGTATCCACAAACAAATATGCATATGTATGCAATATTCAAATGAAATGTGAGTACATCTTAATTATAGTGTGGTTTGAGCATCTTAAAGAATGCTCTTTGAACAGCCCTGTGCAGCATGAAAGCATTGCAATTCATTATTCCTTCATTCAAACTGATAAACTTGCTAAGTGTATGACTTGAAGAAAGCCAAATAGAGATGCCTTTATGGAATGTTCTTGAAGGTATATCCCTTCCTTTAAAGAGCACAAAAGAATAGTTGAGGAAGCCAGTCATTTCAGAACAAGAGAAATTATGGTATAATTTTTAAAAGATAATTGACAAATCATTGATACAAACAGGGGAGAGAAAAGACGGTGGTTCTGGGGTTGCTATAGGAAAGACCACACGGAAAAGCTGGGTCTTGGGGTAGGTCTCAGAGCAGGGCTGGAGAGGTGGGAAAGGGGTAGGGGCATGCGTGAGAACTGAGGGAATGATATGGCAGGCAAAGGTAGGGTCTCAAGACAGGGGCCAGAGCCTAAATATCTTCAGTGAACTTGAGGGTGTAGATTCAAAGAGGATGCTAAAAAGGGGCTTATGCTGGTAAGATTTGCGATATTTAATTACATGAATTAGTTATTTAATATTTAATAGGTAAAATTGTCTCCCTATACCTACAGAGTCAAGAGAACTAGTGGATTCCTGAAAGAGCAGCCAGTATCGAGTCATCATCAAAGAAACTGTTAAGGGGCCTTTTTCCCCCCACAGCTAAAGCAAGAAGACAGTCAGGGTTCACACTAACTATTTCTTCATTCTGTTCTGGGAGGTCTTCAGAAATCCTTTCCTAAGTGATTTCTAATAGATGGTTTCATTCTGGCACCATGATAACAGGATGAGAATAGATATTTGAGGGAAGAGATCTTCCCAACATGCCCTTCTATTGGTAAGACTTCTTCTTTTGTTACTCTTTTCTGTCAGTGCTTTTTTATCTTAAAAAAAAGTTAAAAAATCAATTTCTCTTTTAAACTTCCACTAAATTTTGCTTAATGAACTCTTCCTTTTCTGCATTATTTCAGTGCATATTTAATCTCCTGCTGGAACGTGGTGACGTGGATGTGGAGATGTCCCTCCCACCTATCGTGGTTTCCGCAGAACCTAGTGTGGCACCCAGCACTTAACAGGTGCTTGGTGAGAGGAATAAATGGGAAAAATCATATGAATAAATAAAGCAAACATAAATAAAGAAAATGTATACCCCTACAAATGTTGCCACATCTACAACCTGAAATTTCAGGTTGATATGATTTCTGGAAGTAAGAAGTAACATTTTCTTTATTTTTTTTAAGGAATAATGCTATCTCCACGTTGCAGAAACTGTTATTATGAATCACTGTTTCCAAATACCTACCTGAGTATAATAATGAATCTTTGGTCCTAATAGCAGCAGTGGGTTTGTGTTTCTTGCTCTCTGGTTACAGAAATAATGAGGTTAGTGCTATGTGGAAGGAGAAGTTTCAAAAAACACAGCAAGGTCCAAATCCAGCACCCCCAATGACTGGTTTTGCAATTTTGAGAAGCCACTCATTCTCTTGGAGTTTTAATTTCTCCTCTGTAAAACTAGAACATAATGCTATCGCTATTTGTAGCAGTTGCAGTGAGGATAATACATGTGATAACACTCTGCTAATTGTTAGTCATTACAAGAATATAAGATAACATATTGTTTTTGCCTCAAATTTAGAGTTTTTTACTTCTTAGTACTCTCCAAAGCATTATATGGAAAAGAATGAAGTATTTCCTACAGATTGAAAACCATGCCGAAAACTACTAGAGATTACTTCTTCTCTCCAGATAGTTTCATCTAGAACTTTCTCCCATGTCCTGGCTGCAAACTCAATGGATTTTAGAAACAAAAGAGATTACCTAGTCCAACCTCTGACCTCATGGTGAGGAAACAAAGGCTCAGTAAGGGAAGTGGCTTGTCCAGGTTCAGAGAGTAAGATCTCTCATCAAGGGATGTGAGTATGACCCGACCCTAACACAGCCTTTTCTCCTGTCCCATGCCACATGCACAAGAAAACATGGTTTGGTCCTGCATCCGAGGTTGTCCATGTTTTCCTTTACTTAGCTTCCTATGTGAACAAGAAGTATGGCTGAGGTTTTTACAGGGTTTGCTTGCTTTTACAGCATGCACCATGAAACTAGGGTAATACAGGTTGAGATGGTGTAGAATCTAACAGAAAGAGTATAGGTTTTGGAATTGAGCCTGGGTTTGAATTCTTTCACTCATGTCCCATGCCTCCCAGCCCCTAAACACGTGCAGCTTACCGGCTTTGAAATCATGGGAAAGTTATCTAAGTTTTCTATGTTTTAGTTTCTTTAGTAAATAGAAGAAATTGATACTAATCAATAGAGTTGTGCTGCAGAGTTAATTGAGTTCACATTTGCGAAGCACTTAACACAGTGCCTAGTTCAGAGTTAAATACTCAGTCAATGGATATTGTCGTTTTATTGTATGATTAAAGGGTTTTATGCTATAATCCATGGCTCTCTGCTTTATCTAATAATGGGATAGTAAAATAATTCCCAGAATAGGGAGAAAAACAAAAAGAGACAATTAGATTTATTCTAAGCACTTTAATCTAATTTTGCTAGTTTCTAAAGTGAGGTTTTTTTTTAAGACTGACCACTAAATGCTTTTATGATTATACAAAAGCATGGAAAGAGCATTTTGGATTAATAAACACTAGTTAACAAGCTTGAAATAGGAAACAAGATTTGTAGAAGATAACTAATACTACTGTAGTAATGGTTTTCTAAAAACCTCAGAAAAATTCAAAATTTGAATATATTTATTAATATTCTACATGCATATAACACAAGAAATTTAGTAGATACAAATTCATGATATTCAGTTTTGGATAAACCACCCAAAGATGAAGGGGGAGGATTGTTTAAGTTGTTCCCAGGAAACATGGAGAGCCACAATCTACCAGGGAGTCCACAATGTCATAGTACCAGCATGAAGTATCACTTCACATTCATTGTTATGTGTTTTAAGCCATATTTCATGCTTAGCTTGTTAGGGGGAACCTTTCAACTGCTTCATGCAGTAGTTAGATACAAGCAACAGATTCAGTTATGGCATAGGCACTTACATGTAGAAGAACAGCTATACTTCAGAGTGAGAAATAAATATGAACGGAAAGATGGGGGGAAAAACTGTTATATAAGCCATGTGGTGTCAGGTATGAACTTTGGTTTGTAGCATCCTCTTTGAAGAAGCAAAGTATTTATTTGTAGGGTCTCTGCTTGAAAAGTGCATATAACAGTACTTTACGTTTCTTAGTGGACTGTTTAAGAATATGCTTGGCTGCATATAACAACAACAACAAGAAAATTTCAAAGGCTCTCACTGTACACACATACACACGCACACACGTATATACCCATGCACACAGAAAAAGTAAATAGTTTGGGGTGGGGATGATAGCTCTGAGATCATCAGAAATTTAGTAGACCTTTCCTTTGATTTTCCACTTTCTTTTGCATATAGCTTACGTTGTCAAGTTTACTTCAATGTCATAGATAGGGGTTGTAGCCTGACCACACCATCCACATTTCGGGCAGCAGTTAGGAAGAAGAAGAATTGAGCAGAGTCAGCCTCAGTGCTTCCTTGGAAGCTCTGCCCACCCCTCCACTGCCTTGACTAGCATCGATAGCTCACTGGCCACTTACAGCTGCAAAGAAGGCTGAGAAATGTAATATTTATCTCTGCCCATTGCCATGCTTAATAAAGTCAGGGGTGGGGTTAGTAAAACAGAAGGGAGAATGAATATTACTTAGGCAACTAAGCCTCTTCTACAGCTGTGCTTCCCAGCTAATATGCAAAACCGGAACTTAACTGGTTAATGTGATTTTCTGAAGTTAGAGATAGAATTTACTTTATTTTTACAAAAAAGTGGTATTTCTGGCCAGCATTTATATATTGATTTGCAGTTTGCAAAGAATCTTCATAGGTATATATGATTTATTTGATTCTCACAGCAATCATGAGAAGTAAATATTTTGTGGACACTATCAAAGCATGAAATAAGCTCAGAAATGCTTAATATCTTATGTATTAGGTAGTAAGTGGATGGGAAAAGATTTAAACCAGATCAGACTGACTCCAAACCCTACATTCTTTTGTCTGAAAATTGATTAAAAAGCTGTCATTTCTCCCTAATTATTTTTCAACTAGTGAGTTATGATTTTCCATTTATTCTACCCTTTAGTTGTAGCCAACTATTTTTTAAAGAGGTTAAAAAATCAAAATTATTTAACCTAGGGTGGAGAAAGGAAGGAAAGCAAAGAAGAAAAGGAAACTAACTCACAGGTATTATTTACTAACATTTTTTTTGTTAAATGTGTGACCTTATTTTACCCTCCTGGCAGCTGTGTGGAGTAGGTAATACTATTCCACAGATGAGGAAACTGAGATCAGAGGGGTTAGGAAACTCTTGTAAGCTCATCCTGTCAGAAGGTGACAGATGGGGATTTGAACACTGCTCTTTCTGACTCTTTACCTGAACTTTGCTTTTATTCATATCTCAAAATATTTGAAAGATTGTTTCATGATTATTTATCCATGTGGAGTTGTGCGGTAATAACAGAACCAAATAAAGTAGAAGCTATGTCACTTGAACAGGAGAACTTCTGAATAATGAGGGGAAATCAGACAAAGAATAAGAGCCTGTGAACTGTTTGAAGTGTTTGCCACTGGCTCTTTAGGAAGATCTCAAATGACTCTTTGTCCTGAGTGGTTTAAATATCCATTTGCTTTAAAGACAGGACTTGCCTATGGTTTTCTCAACTGACTTTTTCCAGTTTTAAGTTCACAGTAACAATAGCTACCATTGAACTTATATGACTAGGGTAGGACATACTTACACTAATATGTGTGTGTGTGTGTGTGTGTGTGTTCATCTTAATGGAGGTCCTGTAATTTTTTTTTTTGCTAAATCTAGCAACACTATACGTCACACACACACATATACAATATATAGCTTCATTAAATTCTTGCACCGGCTCTTCAAAGGGTTAGATACGGTGATGGACGTTTGGAGAGATTAACTTTAGGATCACACAGTTACAAGAAGAGGATTCACACTCATATATTTATGTGTGCTTCATAGTCTCTGGTCATAACATTTTCTCAAAGGATGCAAATGAAAATAACCTTGATATTTTTTAACAATTAAAGAATTTAACTACTGGTTGATTATCCTAAAAGAGGGGAAGGAGCCCATGAAAGCTATAAAGAACAAAAAACTTGCCTCCAGAGCAATGGCTAAAGCATATGATGTTTTTAATGTCTTCCAGTTCATGAGGAAAAACAAAAAAGCAAAGAAGTATCATCTCTTGAGAATCATCAAAGCAATGGTTCTCAATAGGGGTGATTTTGCACCGGGGGACATTTGATAATGTCTGGAGGCATTTTTGGTTGTCACAACTGCGGGAGCTACTGGCACCTAATGGGTAGAAGCCAAGGATACTAAACATCCTACGATGCACAGGTCGGCGGCCCCCACAACAAAGAATTGTCCAGTCCCCAAGTGTCAATAGTCCTGAGATTGAGAAATCTCACATTAAAATAATCTGTTGAGGTTTTAATATTTTTCTTTTTATTTTAGGTTTCAGAACTGCATGCAAAGAGCTGGCGGGTGGAGGTTTGGTGGCTTCCATGAAGGGTGGGCTCTATATTACAAACAGTCCTAACACCACGATCCCTGCATGGCATTCTATCGAGCGTGCAGGAGTGGGTGGCTGGCGCCCTTTGGGAACTGGCACCAAACAGTGTGACTCCCACATCTTCAGAAATCAAGGCTGCTCTTTGCAGTGCTTGCTTTTCTGTGTTTTCTGATGCTTGGGTTTTCTTGTCTGTGGTAACATTTGCCTTGGTTTTGTATGTGGACTATTCTGTATACTACAATTTTAATCCAAGGATATCTTATTTTCCGAAAGCTCAGTACCAAAGGCCACATGTAAGTGAACCAAGAGCTAGAGTGAGATTCCAAGGTCCCCCCATCTGCATTTGACCCTTCTGTCCTAAGCCCCACACTCTGGCTGCAGATGGCCCTGTCTGTTTAAATGTGGGGGAAGGAGGGATTGTAGCTAACGGGCACTGGATTAGCATAAAATGCATGGAGTATAGAGTTGGGCTAACCTAAATTCAAGCCCATGTCATTGGTCTCCTCCTAATGCCAACTAGGTAACCTAAGACAGTTTTTAAACTCTTCTGAGCACCATAGTCATCACCTGTAAAATACAAATAATTTTACTCACCTCACAGGGTTGTAGGAAGGATTACATAAGATAAAACATCTTAAAAAGAATTTTATAATTTATAAAGCATCATTCAAATGATTAAAGTTCTCGAAGATTATTTGCAAGGAGTTTTAAAGCATATGCGTTATGTTAAAGCAGCTATCTGTGTTTGTAGTTTACTCATTCTATTGACAAAGTCAATTTTATGTACCATAGTGTAGAGAGCCAGCCCTCCCTCAACTAAAGGAAGAAGACGATTTTGGGAAATGTGTTTGTTTAAACACTTTCTCCTTTTTTGAAGGGTGGGCGGTTAGGGAGAGCAAAATAACTTTTTCTTCAAACAAACAAATGCAAGAAATGCCGGATTCTGGTTGACAGAACTTAGTAAACAACAGCCAGTTTTTAAATGTTGATGGCCTTGGGGTACAATTGAGTGTGAGTAGTGCCTTCAGCATCTCTTGACAGATGAGAATTTGTAAAGTGAGAAACACCAGACTGACCTTTGCTCTGTGTTACCAAATTCAAACAGGACACTATTCTGAGTGGGGGAGCCATCCTCTTCCACGGGGCTGAGCGTTTCTAGGACAAAACACTTCAGAGGCTGGATTCTTTGAAGTTTTCTTGGAGGGGAGGTTTCCATAGGTCCATGTCAGAGTTACAGAACACACAGAGCCAGAAGGGAGCTGATGTCTGAAATGGAGAGACACGTGTCATGAATCTAGAAAGAGTAGCCTAAAGGCAGATGTAGACATCTTTTCTCTTTGCTTCCTTCCCACTCTCTTCCTTGCAATTCACCACACTGTATTATCATCTGCTTTCATGCTCTCTTCCCCATGAGACTGTAAACTCCTTGGGGACAGGGAGTGAGTCTTATTTATCCTTTTAACCACAGCACTTTGCATGTAATGTCTATTATATAGTATGTGTTCAGTAAATAAGAGATGGAGGAGGAAGGAAGGAAAATAGAAAGGAAGGAGGGAGGGAAGGGGAGAGAAGAAAAAAGAGAGAGGTCACTTGACCAAGTTTGATCTTGGGCTTACAACAACAAAGTAAGATTCTTCAATCCAGTAAATTTCATCAGGTCAATGGTTATTACCTTAAAATAACTGTCTCTTTATGAGCATAAAACACACTCTAATCCTATGGTAATTGCCCAAAACTTGGCTTTATATCCTCAGGAGCCTCATCCTTCGTGGCCTCACCTTCCCACCTAGCTCTCCAGGTCTCCGCACAAACCAGCTTCCCTCAATTCTTTGCTCGTTTGCCCATGAGCATTGGCATTTAGTTTCATCATCCCCATTTGAAGGTGGTAACCTAATTGGGGACACTATCTGTAATCTGACAGGGCACCCTGCAGGATAATGCTCCTCAGAACAGGCCAGGTGCCTCCTTCATCTCCCTGGGCCTGAGAGGTACACACTGATGCCAAGCCCAGGTCCCTAGACACCAAACCCATGCACTCTGCCCCTCAGAAAGGCAACCAGAAGGTCATGTTTTCAAACAAGGCCCCTCATAAAGCAATATCTACGAAATGCTGGCCTTGCACTCCTGAAAGAGGCCACAGCTGAAGCCAGCACAGACTCTGACATAAATTTGCATTTGCAGGAGTCAGTGAATTTTCCTTTTGCTTGTGCCAGGGTTAGTCAAGATGCCTTTCCCTAACTGACTGGTGGCCAGCACTAGTGCACAGCAGCCCCAGGACTCAAATCAACATCTGTCTGGTTCTAAAGACCAGGCTCTTTCCACACGACAGGGTTTTGTCCACAAGGGCCCACAGTACTCTGGGGAGATTTTGGTGGGTACTCAGAGACATCTGTCCTAGGAAATCTTCGGAATTCCTCTCAGTGCTTCAGCAGGAACTGCTCCCCTATTAGGTGATTTGGATATCGAACCTCCATTTAATATTTCCTCTGGCGTATTCCTCTAAAGTCCTATGACTAGTCCTGAAAAAGCCATTGCCATGTGCCACACTGGCCCTCAGTTGAAGCAAATTATCTAATTCCCCTAATTTTCCGTTGATTTAGCCATGATGGGAGGTTGCCGTGAATTGAATACTGGATTTGCTCTCTGTGTGGTTGGTATTTTACTGTGGTTGTTTTTTGGTGGGCACAAACCATCAAGCCAAGGGTCTCCCTTTCACCAATTATCAGAGTCCCACCACTGGGCAGCTAGTATTATTGTATCTTGAAGGTTTTCAGATGACACGATAATAAAATACGAATTCAACTGAAGAGGCCACTAAAGCAGATATAAATTTCTTTATGTAGGCTAGGCTAAGGCAACAAAAAAATCCCATATATGTATTATTCAATAAAAGGAAGTTTATTTCTAAATTACTTAATGGCCCAGGATGGTTCCAGGTCTGTGTGTGGTGAGGGGGACTCTGCTCCATGGGGTCATTCAAGGACTGCAGATGACAGCTGCTGACATGGGGCTTACAAAGTGACCACGGAAGGGGGAGGGGAGGTCATGACTCCCATCAGCCTTAGAGGTAAAAAGGCAGGAGAAACAAGAACTCGAGGTTTTAATGGGCCACAGCTGGGGATGGCTCTCCAATTTTTAATGGCTGGAGCTCAGTCACATGGTCACATCTAACTCAAGGGAATCTTTGAAACATAGTTTGGTTTTGTGTTCAGGAAAGATGAGAGAGTAGATTTTGTTGTACAGCTAGTGATCTTCGCCAGAATAAAGGCAAAAGAGAATTGGTTGATTTCTGGGTAAGCACCGGTTTCCCTAGGAAAACCAGAAACAGGAAAATGTGTCTGGGGGTTAGGGTAGATGTGGTAGGTGGGAGTAGGTAACTAAAAGAGAAAGTGAGATGACAGGAAAGACCAGCTTTGCCACCTTCCTCAGATGCCTGATCACCAGCAGGGAAGTAAGTATAGTTTTTGAGGTTCTTTTTGCCACAAAGTGAAGGCAACTCTTCTTTTTCTCTATAAGTTCTGTGTAATTGGGTATCTTCTTAGCAATAGGATAAGAAACTGAAGTTGTAACCACCATCTACACAATCTTTGCTATGCCTGGAGCCCATGACAGAGGACATTGGTTGCAGATCTAGGTTGGTGGTAGTTTGTGATTTAGTGATGAGAGACTGGTACTCTTTGAAAATATAACTTATGGCACTCTAGAAAAATGTGATTGCTGTTTTGCAACCCATTTGTGAATGTCAAGGAGGTTAAATTCAAACTTTTCAAAAGGAGCAGTTTGATTTAGTAATTGAAAAACAGTTAAATGAATAATGGTAACCACCATAATGATTACGCTAACCCTTTATGTGTTCAAAAGGAGTGAGCTTTAAAAAATCTGCATGCATTTGCAAATTTTTGTCTTTCTCCACTATTTTCACTCTAAAACCAAGACGTAGGTGGAAAATTTTATTAGCATCTGGGTAAGGCCTCCTGCCAGTCTTGAAAACCTTCATTAATCATGGAGATTCTCACCCCCATTTTTTGGAGAACAATGACTCACCAACAGTTACACAGCTAACAGGGCAAAGGTAACTAAATTTTCAATTTTCAGGCTTTTGTGTCTGAAAAAAAAGTCTTCGCTTCTGGAAGTTAAGATTGCTTTAAGTAAATATGTGTGTGTTTATGAGAGAGAAGTAGGGAAAGGAAAATGAACTCTAATTGAGAAGTGATATTTGTGTTTAGGAATTCCTTTTCTTTCCAATTTTGAAATTAGTCTTAAGCACCTTTTTCCCACAGAAAGAAAGTGCTCCAGCTCCAAGGAACTGCTTCACGCCCGTCTCATTGCTTGTAGCTCACCGCTTAGTTGGAAGTACACTGGATCACATACTCTCCCATACCTTTCATCCAGAATGTTCTGAAACAAAACAAAACACAGTGAGGAGAGAAGAGGCCAGAAGTACTTGGGAACCAAGAGGGAGGTGATGTGACAACCCCCCACCCCCTTAACTGGAGTCTCACTCCAACTGAATTCTTTGTCACGGCACATGTCAAGGAAATTTGATTTTAATTCACCTCAGCTGGTATTGAAGTTGCTGTTTGAAAGAAAGAACAACCAACAAAATACCTGGGGGAAAAAAGAGAGCTTGAAACACTCTTCAATTTCTTTTTAAAATCTCTCAGAAAACTGTGAAATACATTGATAAATAGGAAAACACAATTGTTGGCAATAGAATCAATGAAGAGTTTATATTCTTTCCCTTTTAACTTTGCTGTCTTTTTTTTTCCCCGAGAGTTATGCTTTCCTCTGTATGCCATCAGCTCTCCCCCAGAAATTTACAGATTGATTGGTGTGTCAGTGAGAAACTTCACTCCCGCATCTGGACATACAGAATTGTGCTGCACAATATCCATCCATGTGAGAAGACACTTCTTTTTTCATCAGATGGGCCCACCGGGAAGAAAGCATCCCTGGCCTCTGTCTCCTTTGGCTCAGGTGACTGGGGGAGTTATTCCAGGAGCTTCCAGGGCTCACACGCTGCTTCCTCTCCTGTGAGGAGGTGCGCGGTCTGGCTCGCTCGCTCGGGTCAGCAGCTGCAGGAAGAAGAAATGGAAACACTCTTCATTGTCATCAAGTCTCTTTCTCTGCCAAAGAACAATTGATCCCTGAAGCTGCAAGCAGAGGGAAGAGGCTTTCCAAGGACAGCAGAGGGAAGAGACAAACTAACCCAAATGGTCAGCCTCCCTTGGGACAGGGAGTTGTCCAGAAGCAAGCAATAACAGGAGCGCGAGAGCGGAGGGCAGCCGGGACGCGGGAGGAGCGGAATGTCCTGTTCTAGCCTTTGGTGGCAGAGACTCAGGGGAGGTCTGGGAACCTCGCTGGGAAGCTTCAGCACTTAGTAGGGCTCTTTCTGGAATGTAATGTATTTTTGTTCCTTTTTCAACATGTTGCCTAAAATGTTTTTGGAACCAAAGGAGATCTAATTCCAACAAAGCAATAAATCTTCAAGACAATACTGGGAGAAATAGCCACAGGGTCAGTTAGTCATCGCTGGTCTTCAGTGAGCACTATTTGAATTCTGGGGCTCACGAAAGAGCACCTGGAAATGTGCCCAGACTATGCTGGGGTCAGGTCTGTGAGCTGGCCTCACCTACATAAAACTGGAAAGGAGTTAAAGAGTTAAACATGAACACTGACGTCAAGATCAAGTTTACTACTAACAGATTCTTTGTGAAAGAAATACTAAATCATGAACTTAAAACAAGAAGAAAAATAAACCCAGAAAGAAGGAAAGGATCCAACAAGAAGTAATATGAGAAAAGATGATGGTAAAATATGGCAGTATGTCAAAATCATATCAACCACAAATATCAAAAATATTTGGAGAAGTTAACATCTGAGTGTGATTTAATTACAAGATGATAAAAACACAGGATGAGAGAAGGAAATTGAGAGGGAAATTAAAGCTTTCTAAGGTTCTTGTCTTATTTGGGAGGAGAATGAGATATTAATGCTAGAGTTTGTTAGATATACATTTAAGTTTTCATGTTAGTGATATTTTTTCTTTTATTAAAAAGAAACAAACTCCAAAGCAATTATGATATAAGATTAATACTGATTAATTTTGAGTCCTGAGTACATGGGTAACTGGTATTTTCTGTATCTTAAAATTGTTTGCCAAGTTTAAAAGAAACAGTGAAGAATAGGACAAAGAGAGAGTTGAGTGCACCAAATTATCAGCAAAGTGCTCAAATTTGAAAGAAAGTTGCAGAACTAAGTAAACAAAAAGAGGCCGTTCTGAGTCTAACCCAAAAAAAGGGAACAGTAACCTTGTATAGAGCTGTTTGAAGGAAGCAAAATCTCTAAGTCAATAAATAAAAAGAGTTCTTAGGGGAAAAATGGGTAACTCCATGAGTAAAAATTTACAATTTTCTGCATATAGTAACAAGAAAATAATAAAGTAACACCACAATCAGGGAGCAGAACCTAAGATAAGTATGAGGAATCCCAAACAGACAGGTTCTAGTTCCTCTGACACTAGCTAGGAACTCCCCCAAGAATTGCAATAAACAGGATTTCAAAGCTTGTGTTAAAATTCTTGGTGTTTTACTTGGAAAAGAATTCATAACTTATTACCTTTCAAGTTTCTGAGTTATGTCCAGTCTCATTTTTGTCAGCTTCATAATGTCCCAAGTTAGACAGTCTCTCCAGGTGTTCCTCTAGAGAGATAACCAGCCAGGTGAAACTAGTTAACTATGCAGTTAGGATTCCGGTGGCCAGGGCAGGCAGCCCGTGAACGAGTTAACTCAGCCATTCATTGTAATACAACAGCTGATTTCTGAGTGCACTTTGTGTGTGGGGTCACTATGTGCTAAGATAGATGGTGGGCACATGGAGTATGCAGCACGGCCTTCCTGGGTTTACTACCCACACTGAAGCGAGAACACTTGGTCTTTAAAAACACTTATGTGATTGAGAATAACCTTCAAGATTAAATGTACCTTGTAGAATTCATTACTTGTTTAAAAGATAGTTTATATAAAAAATAGCATAACAAATGGCATTTTTAGAGAAGTTTACAGAGTGCATTTATAAACATGATCTCCATTTAAGACTCATAGAGCCCATGAGATAGACAAACCATGAGTCTTTCTCAGCAATTTGAATGTGGAGAGGATATTTTGTAGGGTCCACCAACCCCCAAATCTGAACATCTGAGTCATCTGTTGAACATTTTCATTTTAGGTTATTTTTCTCTCCAGGTGTTCTTCTTCAGCCAGTTCAGGTCCATTTGGCCTCGGTAGCCATGAAATAGCCCCGCCTCCAGCAGCCCATAGCTATGGACCCTTGTCTCTTGGTGCGTCTTATCTAGCTAGGGTGTAGCTTACAGCCTAGTCTAGCGCAGGGCTGGGCACACAGATTTCTATGAAGACTCCTTAGCTTCCTATGCTGACAGATTCTTATTTTGGCTCTTGAAGAAGCAGAAGGGAAACACAAACTTTAGACAAAAATGGATATTATATTGGCATAGTGGGTTTAATCTCAGTAGGGAAAAAAGACTTTTTTTTCCTCCTTGGTTTTGTCGTCCTGTTCTGCCTCTAGGGCTGCATAGATGGAAAGAATTTTTCTTTTTTCATTTTCTATTTAATATATGCTTTTTTAAATAACTGGGAAGTTTACTTTTTTCATTTTTGGGAAATTGGAAAAAGCATAAGATATTTTATTTTGTGAGTTCATTTTTTAATTTCAAAATTTTTACAGGGGTACAAATGTTTGGGTTACATATATTGCATTTTCACTGCCCGAGTCCAGCTACAAGTATGCCCATCCCAGACCGTGTGCACCACACCCATTAGGTGTGAATTTACCCATCCCTGCCCACCCCCCACACCTGCCTAATCCCCAATGAATGTTGCTTCCATATGTGCACATAAGTGTTGATCACCAATTTGATGGTGAGTACATGTGGTGCTTGTTTTTCCGTTCTTGTAATACTTCACTTAGTAGAATGGGCTCCAGCTCCATCCAGGATAATACAAGAGGTGCTAGATCACCATTGTTTTTTGTGGCTGAGTAGTAATCCATGGTTCTTGAAAGACAAGTATTTAGGACACCTTTTTCGTTTCTTGGAGATTTGTGAAATTCGAATTTGATTTAACTTTGAAAACTTAACCACTGCATTTATTCAGCTTATGTAGGTATTATATTCATAAAACAGGTACGCTTATATCTGTTAATTTGTAATTTTCAAAGTACTTCCTGTGTATGGTAGGTAATGCTTTCTGTTCCTACGATACCCATATGGTGAGCAGGAAAGACAATAATCTCATTAATTTTAACAGATGGGGAAACTGAGAATCATTAAGTCACTTGTTCAGGGACAAATAGCTGGTAAGTGACCAAAATGAATCTTTAGACTGCTAATACAGCATGGTTTGCACCAAACTGCATGGTGAAAATATTTATAGAAATGTTAGAGGCCATTATACGGCATTGGAGGCTAACATAAATTATATGGCTGTTTTCACACAGGGAAGGCCTTTGGCCTTAGCCTACCTACTAAGCGCCATCATTCTCGACACTGGCCTCAAAATCTTCACTTACATTGGCCACCCAGCAAGCAAGGCCTTACTTGGCCCAATATACTCCCTCCAACTTGGCAATCTTGCTCTTCTAAATGGAGCCTTGGGGTGATAGTGTCCAGGCATAGATCTAAGTAAAGCAAAGTGGTGAGAAGATGAGCACTGCTAGCCCAGGACACATGGCTGGACCCACTGAAGGAAAGGCCCCACAAACATGGCCAATACTGTACTGATCTGACTACCCTTTGAATAAAACAAACACTGAGTGCATGTGTGAGTGTGTGTGTGTGTGTGTGTGTGTGTGTGTGTGTGTGTGTGTGCGCGCTTTCATGCATGCCAAGCACATGCTTGGTGCTTCCTCATACATCATTTCATTCATCCCTCCGAGAAGGAGGCACTGCCAGCCCACTTTAGAGAGAAGGAAGCTGAGACCCAGAGAGGCCAAGTGTCTTGCTAAAGGGCACACAAACTGTGAATGGCAGAGTTGGCATTAGCAGCCAGGTCTGTCTAAATCTGAAACTCATGTCCAGCCTACTGATTTGGAGGTGGGTGGGAGGCAAGAGAAAACCCTGGTTAAGGTCATGGTGAGAGAAGACCTAGATGTTTTTCTGCTGAGAGAATGGCTGTAGACTGAACATAATTTTTCAGGCTCAGGGGGCCCTGAGTGGAGCTGGAAGAGATGGAAGAGTTAAATATCAGGGTAAGAGTATCCAGGGAAAATGGTTTAAATGGCTATTTTATAGCCATGTCAAAGGTAATTGTGTACCGGTATCTGTTTCACTGCTTAACAACACACTTTTAGGCAGATAGTTAAACATTATCCTACTAAAGCCAAATAGTCACCCTGCAGGAATAAAGTTTTGTACAATTTCTTATTCCCAGAAGTTACTAGAAAGTTTAAAAATTGTCCTTTACTCATTGTAAATTGCCAAAAGGAAAGGTGTAGAACAATTTTTCATTTTTTATTTGGAAATCAGCTTGGATCTGAAATGAGTAAACAATGAAATGCAGGTACTTTAGAATAACTTTGGATGTTAGAGCTAGAACAAGGGGAGAAGTCACTGGCACACCCCTGTCCCAGAAGGAGCTCTGGTTAAACATACAGGTCTGCCTTCCTGCAGCTGTTCTCAACCAGTGGCAGTTTAGTCCCTAACCCTAACCCCGGGGAATATTTGACAACGTCTGGCGATACATTTTTGGTTGTCACGAATGAAGTGTGCTAGTGTCATCTAGTGGCCAGCGATGCTGCTAAGCATCTACCGAGGCACAGGACAGTCCTGCACAACAAAGGATGACCTGGCCCCAGATAGCAATATTGCTGAGGCTAAGATACCCTGCCTCACTAGAAAGAAAAAGCAGGAGGCCATCCTTGGAGTAGATTCGTAGGAGGGAGACACTCAAAGTGCCTCTGATTCTCATCTGTGTTACTTTCCAGGTGTCATAGAACAAAGTTGGACCTGAAACACAGTATGTATTTTTACTACGTGCACCTCAGCCTGACCCCTGATCAGTTTCCATGTGTTTCTGCAACACAAGAAAATCTAACTCCACTAAATCACTCCTCTTCAACATGTCCCGCAGCAGAGCACTGCCACTTACAATGCAGCGGAGTTTCCAGGCACTGCATCTATGCATAACGCACGTCTTAAAAAATGACATTCTGGCCAGTGAGTTCCCAATCACAGCCTATTGCTGGAAATTAATAACTTCTCTGAGCAGCTGTTCTCACTCCTGACTTGGAGAAATGGTATTGTAATATTAAACTGCAGATTACTATCTTTGGGGGAAATAATCTCTTTAAAATTGTCCATGCCCTGGTTTTAATGAGAAAATTGGCCATTTGGAGGTTGATGTCAGAAGAACCAATCACTTCTCATCACCTCCATTTCAGGTTAGAAGGATGTTTCAGGATGGCAAACTGAGCCACAGTTACTCATGAGCAGCAGAACAAAAGGCTAATGTGTGGGACAGGAAGACCGGCTCAGGCGCCCTTCTCAGCTACAGCCTTTGAGAGCCTCTCTACTGCCTTGTCTGCTGCTTCACGAGAGCCTCTGGGAGAGATCTGGGAGGCCGTGCTCAGGTTCTGTCTGGGCCTAACATCACTTCTCCCCAGTGACCTACAGAGCATTGAAGGCATTCCACGGGGCTTTTCATAGCAATTTGGGTCAACCTGGACCAAACGTTCTGCCAGCATCAGTGAGCAAGATTGTTGATTAGAAAGAGAAATTGAGCTCCTCCCCAGAGTAGGCCCCACTGGAAGGCTCTCTGGGATGGTCAGAGGCATCACAGGAAGGGGACAGAGCCCTGTGCTGGGAGTCAGCACTTCTTCCCAGCTCTGCTCCCGCCTGCTCTAAGCCATTTCCTTGTGGTTCAATGAGCAGGCTTTTGTGGGTGGCACACGCCTCAGTCCATGAGGCAGCAGGGACACAGGTCTTCAGCCTAGGGCTGTCTCTCCTCCTGGAGAAGGAGGGCTGCCCGCTGAGGCTCTCTGCAGGGCTCTGGCCACGCCTCGTAAAAGGTAGACCGTAAGCTGGTTCTGTGCAGTGATTTAAAAATGGGAGGTGGAAGGCGGTGGAGATAGAGCTGTGATGATAAGAGAGTGGCCTGATCTGAGGCGGAGCTGGCAGTGATGGCAAACAGTTCAGCCAGGTGTGGCTCTTTGTATGTGGAGGAAAGAATGCGTGACTCGGTTGAAGAAGCTGGTTGAAGTCAGATTGCAGAAAGTGTTGCCATTAGTGAAGGAGTCTGGACTTCCCATTGCCTTGCCCAGACTTGTTATTTACATGTAAACCCCTCTGTCTCTTCAGCTGGATTGTGGGATCATTGCTGTCTGGGACCTGTCCTCGCTTTTCCTCTGCAGGCCTCAGACAAGGCAGAGACGGACGTAGGGTGGAGATGCCAATCTGTTACTCTCAGATGGGGCTGCCATAGGAGAGACCACCCCAGGGCCTGCTACAGGCCACAGTGTCAGCGAGGCCCCATGATTTCAGGAGGGAGCAAGAACTGCCCTGAAGCCAGTTACTCGGCCCAAGAAGCAGGTGAGAGGACCATGGGATGTTCCTGCCTCCACGTTACTTCTGTAGCTCTGAGGCTGTTTTCCTTATCTTTGTCTCAAAAACAGCTCCAAGTGCGAACCCAGGGATAAGTGCCAACGCTATCAGGCTGGCTCACACCGGATTAGGCTGGCACCTCTTTCCTGAAGTCTATTTCTAGAGCAATATCAGTGCTCAGTGTTATCAGAACCTGGGCAGATTTGGAATCCTTCTCAGGATGGAATCACTGGGCAGTTTTGTTGGGTGACAGGGAAAGAGCAAAATGGACAATGAAGGAGGACCTTGGGGCACCAAGCCAGTGAGGAGAAGTGAAGCCACTTGGATATGTTTTCCTCTCTGTGTAACCAAAAGCAGGTTATTCTACTCCTAGCCACTGGTCCCTCAGTTTTAAATAGGGATTATAAACCTACTTTGCAAGGATGTTGTAAAACTTAAAAGAGATACAAACAACCCAGCATGGGGCCTACCGTCATGGACAGTACCAGCATGCCACGATGGAAAGCAAAAGGCATCTGGGAGCCTTTATTCAATCCATTCAGTTCAGCTCGTAATAACCAAATAGACTATTCAGCCAATCTGACTCTAGATCCTCTATATTCCCACTGGTTTGACAGTCAGTCCCCTATTAGTGTAGCATGGGGACCCCTCATACCCTTGTGTGTCCCTGAGTCCTGGGCTTCTAGCACAGTGCCTATAGGCAGGAGATTACAAAATTATAAGCCAAATCCAGATTTTTTTAAAACTTAATGTCTTCTATTTACAGAGCAGGACTTTTCTGAGAACTTGCTATTGACCACTCCACCCTGATTTTTAAATCTAAGAATTAAATGACCTATGAATCTGTGATTACCCATCTCACTGGCTCCCTCGTAGGATTCCAGGGTCCCTGCCAGCTCCTAACATCTGGCACCTGACCTCACGCTTCCAGGATTCAGTTTCCTCATCTGTGATAGTCCCTTTCTGTTCTTGCAAAATGTATGTCTGTGCCTTTTACAAGAATATGTTGGACTGAAGTTCTTAGAGACATAAACTGTCAGACTTCAAGTTGTTTTGGGGGAGAACCTCATGAGCATTTGGCTTAAGTTTCTTAACTTTCCTTGAGTCTCAGACCTCTTTGAGAATCTGATGAAAACCGTTGACTGTTCAACCTGGAAAAATGCACCCACAGGCACAACTCTGCATACAATCTCAGATCTTTGTGGCTCTCCTGAAACACCTCTGAGGACTCCAAGCCAAGAACCCTTGGTCTAGGTCCAGAAACTGAGGCGAAGAGAGTGAAAGGCTGGTTCAAGGTCATGCAATGAGTCTGAGAATAAAACTTCAGCTCTCATTGAACATTTTGCAGTGACTCTCCCACATGATAGCATTCCTGTCTCAATGCATTTTTCATATCTGTTTCCTTGCAAAGACTCCATAAACTAGATTGAATTGGTATTATTGTGAGTCTGAAATATGTAGTGACTATATAGACTATGTAACTTCCCTAAAATCCAGCAGTTAAGGGAAGGGAAAGTGCCCCTTGGATTTTAAATCTGGCGGTCCTGATTCAAACCTATCTCCTCTCTGCCACACCACAGTTCTGCAAGCAACCTAGTGTAACGTTAGGCAGAGTAAAATCAGAGCAGGAAGCAGCTTGACAAAGAACCACAGGAACAATGTGGTGGCTGATTAATCCTGACAGGGAGGATCTAAAAAGTGGGATGGTAGAAAAGGCAAGGAGGGGTTTTCTGCCTGGAGAAGTAGCATAGGCAATACTATTGCTGGCACAGCAAGAGCGTAAAGAGACGTGACTGCATCGTGGGCATATGGAGGTGTGTATAGATGTGCAGGTTCCCCAGTCAGTGAAGCAGGCAAAATAAATGAATAGAATAATAACTTTTTTAACACCTTAGAAAGTACCACCCCCAATACCCTAGTGGATACTCTTCCATCTATATATATGGGGCACACTAGTTTCTTACCCAGGATTCCAATGTGATTTCAACAGTTATTTTAAGGTGGCTAAAATTTGCTTTAACATTTCTCAGCAGGAGATCACAACTTGCCTCCTTTATGGGAAATCCTTTCTTACAGTAAGTACTATATGACAAGAGAGCAATTTATCACAAAGGGTAATGAGCTTCTGTTTATTGGGTCATTCAAATTAAACCACCTGCTGGCAAAGATACATCACATCCAGTTGATCTTGGTAACCTGTAAGGATGCTTCCAGTGTAGTGTCTGCAGCCGTGTGCTTGCAATGAGTCTAGAATTCAGTTTCCACACAAGAGAGTCACCCCTGAGTTCCCAGTGCCTGGAAAAGGGAGTTTCCAAATTAAGTGTAATAAATTTTACATTGTTTGGTCTTTTAAATGTCCCAACACAATTTACTCAATGCCTCTAGAAGGAAGGATAGATTTTACCACCCAGGAAAAAGCCATATCCCTGGACATAGGATGCTTTCTTACCTCTGACTGCCTTTGGGGGGTGGAGGGGAGAGCCTATTTCCATTTTAAATGTTCTAGAACCCTGTTGTCAGTTTTTAAGAGCACCCTATACAAATTCACTTATTAATGTATTCAGAAATTCATTCACTCATTATTTAACAAATTCCTACCACACATGAGTCCCAGGCCACTTGCTGGGGACCCACTGGTGAACAAGGCATGTACGGTCCCAACCTCCTGGATCTTATGGTGCAGCAGCAGCTGGATCTGAGGGTAGTGGGGATCCTCTATGCATCCTATCTCCATTCTCATAATCTGGGCCCCATTCTGCTCTCCAAACCACGGCTGGGCTCTAAATAGAGCAAAGAGGGTCATCTGTCCCTGGAAGGTGTGGATGAGGACAGAGAATAAGTGGCAGCCATATAAAGATATGAGAAACCCTATCCTCATGTCCCGCACAAGGTGACGATCTAATGGCAAGGACCCAAGGAAAGCCGGTGCAGTTACTGTTAGAAGAGGAGCCCCTTCTTTCAGGGCCCAAACCAGAGATGTCACTGGCCATGTGGCAAAGCCAGGGCTCCCACCATCTAGAATGTCAGCTCTGTCTTTCTGCTGCTCTGTCTTATATCTGCTCTTAAGAGCCCATTTATGTTTCTCACCCCACCAAGATTCCTTTCTGAACACCCAGATCGCTGCCAGCTCTCTCCTCAGACCTTGCCTATGGTCCCATATAGATGCTGTCATATGTGGCCTGTTCCTTCAGTTAGATTGCCAGCTGCTTGTCTAGGGGTCTTACCCTTTGCACATGTGGAGAAAAGAACATGCAAAACATTCTCTGTGACTTCAGTGTGAGGCCACTGGACTGTGATTTTTTTGGAGGAGGTAGGCTAGTATGATGCCTGAAAGGGTGGCCTCTTGCATCAGACTGCCTGGGTTCAAATCCTGCAGCTGTGTGACTTTTGGCAAGCCACTCACCTTTCTCATCTGTGAAAGGGAAATAGCAATAATTCCTACCTTTTGCATATTTGTGATAATTAAATTATTCAATCTATGTGAAATATATAGAACAGTGAGTGGCACTTCAGTGAGCAGCAATGAAGTTGCTGTTATTACTGTTTAGTGTTTAAGGATGACACATCTAGCAATAGTACCCCATAGAATTAATTCTGGGAGTCAGAAATGTGGGAAAGGAGGGGCTAGACAATTGTGGCGTGGGATCTCTCAGGCAGTTGCAGTCATCATGTAAGCAGGGTGACTTTCCAGAGGTGGCCATGCCCTGAGGAGGCCCACATTAGCCTCGGTGGAGAGGGCACATAGAAATACCCTGGGACTACATGCAGAGAGAGGGAAAGATGCCCACACAAGCCCTAACTTACTTTCCAACAGCCCCGGCTTTTCCAGAACCTGACTGCAACTGCCTGAGAGATCCCACGCCACAATTGTCTAGCCCCTCCTTTCCCACATTTCTGACTCCCAGAAATTGTGAGATAGAGTAAAATAAGTGTTATTTTATGCCACTAGGTTTTGTGAGGATTTGTTAAACATCAATAGATAATCAAAACAGATTTTTTATAACTCAATTGAATGATTAATATTTCTCTTTTGTTCTACATCCAAGAGCAAGTTCAGGAGGAGGAGGTTCAGGGTCTGGTTAAAATTGTCACCTCTTCCTAGGTCCTTTGCGTACTAGAGGGAGGGGAAAAAGTAGGCTTATCTTATAAAAACTCAAATAGTGGGCTTTTCCTCTACCAGAAAAACAAGAAGAACACAGACACAAAATTCTGTTTGTTTTAAATGTAATGCCGTCACATAATAGTTGGCCCCTGGAGAAAGATGGCGCTGAGTGACTCTGTGAAACAGAAAGCGTGGTGAGCCCAACCTGGGGAGCAGTGAGTCTTCTTGTCCTCAGCCAGGCAGTGGTGCCCACCCTTCTTCCCTAGGCTTTGTCCAAGGGTCTCGGTGAGGGTCCTGATGGTGCTTGCCTGCTGCATTCCTCCTCGAACCCCTTCCCAGTTTGACAAGCTCCATGGAGGCAGCACATAAAGAAGCTCAGGAAATGCAAGACATCTGTACTGGAGCCTGGGAACACACTTTCCCCTGTCCCCTTGCTGGTGTGGTCCTGGCATGGAGCTGGGCCTCTAGAGAAATGAATTAAGGAAACAAGTCCAGTGGAGAACATGGGATTTCACTTCCATTCATCTTCCTTATTTTGCAAACACCGCATTCTGCAAATCCCATGCCAGTAAAACTCTTGGATCAGCCCTCAAATTCTTCTGGATCCTTAAGGGAGGAGATGTCAGGGCTGGCCAAGAATCTAAGTGGAAACTGATGACAGAAGCTGACATTAATCAGCTACACAGTATGTTCTTCCCAGCAGGTTTCTTCCAATAAATCAAAGGCCAGCAAATCCAAAGGGTGTTTAGCCATGAGAGAGCAACTGTTTGCTGTTCTCTTTCTTTGCTAAAGATGATGAATTTAATGTTTAATTGAATCCAACACTGGTGGCCGTGGGAGTGTTTGCTGTAGGTGTTGGGTGCGCATACCACATACAGTCACATTTCCTCGCAGGCCGGGGGCTTTATCCAAACACCCCCCTGCTACGCACCGTTCTCCCTCTATATGACATTTCCTGGCCAAATGGAGCCACCACCCTACGTAGTGATCTGAAACAGACTCACTGTTTCAAGTTGGAATACTCAGGCTGTTTGGTAACCAAATAATTTATTTTCCTTCCTTAAGACCTAATTAAGATACTTAAAGATATTAATGTAATAATGTCTATTTGAAATCCAGCCAGGGCCAGGCTCTTTCAGCATCAATATGTGTGGTGGCTGGAG
The DNA here is from genome assembly GCF_020740605.2 of Lemur catta. Lineage (NCBI taxonomy): Eukaryota > Metazoa > Chordata > Mammalia > Primates > Lemuridae > Lemur > Lemur catta. The sequence continues at coordinate 12,633,776 of NC_059131.1, read as the reverse complement.
TGCCAGAGTCAGAGGGCAGGGCAGCTTTGGGTCCGAGGCCGTGCACTACCCATCCCTTCCCTCTCCAAGCCTCATTTTCCCTCTCTGAGCCTCTATTTTTTGTTATCTCTACAATGAGCATTGACTTGTGATAAAGATCAGCGAAGAAAATGAACGTGGAGGCCATCCACATGCTGTAACGTCACTGTGAAGGTTAAGAGCAGGACTATTGTGATTTGTATCATTTTAATGGTTGTCAGAATAATTAATACCATCCAAATTACTTACATTTATATTTTTCAAAACACTACCACATTTACTATGATCTCAGAGTCTAACAATTGTCCTGAATTAAGAAGAGCAATTATGATACTCATGGTCAGATCCAGAGACTGAAGTCCAGACAGGAAAAGTGGTTTATTTGGCCCAGGTCTCATAGATGCCTAGTGATGGGTCAGTACTGGGACTGACTTTTATGACTCCTCATTAAATCTACCTGTGCCTTATCCTTTCAGTGATCACCTTGTTGGGGCTTAAAAAAATAGAAAATCTAAATTGCTTAAGACAGTTTTGTGACATTCATCAATGTTGTTAAGGATTTTATCCTAGACATCTCATAAAAATATATCAAATGCCTAGCATATAACCAGTACCACTACATTCAGAAATGTTTATTAGAAATGACTATAGATGCATAAATACTACTTCCATTCAGTTTCCTCTTCTACAAGACTCAGTGTGATATGATGTTTATACACAAAAGTTTTGGAGGTGAACAGATTCAGCCCAGTTACTAGTTGTGTGACTTCGGGGCCTGATCTCTTCACATATAAAATGGAGCCAGTCTGTACCCAATAGTGTTGTTGTGAGGACGAAACAAGCTAACACAGGCTTGCCTCTGTCTAGTAATTTGGATCTCAGCTCCAAGTTCACCTTGTCAAGAGAGGCTTTTCTCAACTCCAGTAGCTGAATTGCTCTTCCTTCAGCATCCATATTTATGCCATCATCCTACTTTCTTTTTTGAAGATCTTTTTGCTACTTGAATTTGTATTATTTATTTGTTGGTTAACAAATATATTGTACAACTTTCTTCTCAAAACTATAGGTCACAAGTGAGTGGGAACTTGACTCTTTTCTTAGCTGCTTCTCAAAGACACTACAGCATAGTTAGGTAACAATTCAGGGGACACAATTCACATTGTATTGAACGTTAATAGCACCCCAATGTACCAATGATCAATCTTTCCCGCCACATATGTGACAGTCCTGCTGCTTTGCAATGGATGCTTAATGGGTCTTTGTGTGTGCAAAGTGCACAGTAACAACATTATGCGTATATTACTGGTCAGGTTCTGTGATCAGGGCAGGGGATACAGAGATGAAGGAAACACAGCTCCACTCTGCACAGGCTCACAGTCTGGCACTCAAATGTTTATCACCTTACAGTTCTGAGATTCAAATAGAGCAAGATAACTAGCTTCATATAGCTTTCTATATATATAACTCATTTTTAAATCACTTTACTGTTTTGTATCATTCGTCTTCATTATGTTCATTGCCATCACAATTGAAACTAACATGATTTCCTGACTATCTGCTTCCTAAAAAGTTCTGTTCTAGTCACTGTGGGGGCGCAGCAATAACTAAAGCATGGTCCTATGTTTACTATACTCTAAATGTGGTTAATGTTTTAAACTTCCATGTTCATAGAGGATAAAAAAATCTGTGGCTCCATGATACCTGAAAGCCACGCCTAAAATAGAAACAGGCGCAACCACTTTTGCTGCAGCATCTAGTCCATGCACAGGCCACCCCTACCTAACAATCTAGTACAGAAAGGCCAGTGTTGGCTCTTTAGTCACACATCTACAGTAGGTCCAACATCAGTGTACAGAGAGTACAGTCTTGCTTTGAAGTTCTGCCACCCAAATCTTCCTTTAATGAGGGCAGGCTGTATCAGCAAAGGGAGTATATATTTTTTCCAGCCATATCCTGGGGGACACTTGCTGACTTTGCAAAATCAGCACCCTGCCACTTGTCAATAATTCTCTATCCTCCTCAGAGAGGCCAGATCTTTAAAAGCCACGAAAGTCAAATCCCAGTGGAATTATCTCTGTGACTAGTAACAAGGGCCGCTGTCAAGATTATGTGATGACCCCCATTGTGGTGTGTAGCTGCTCACACTGTTCAATTTACATTAAAGAACACAGGACACAACCAGACTAGACTGTGTCTGTCGTAAGTTTAAGGGCATTGAGAAATGGAGGGACAGCTACATCTTGAGAGTATTTTACTGCCTTACTCAAAATTCTAACTCTCCTTCTCGGTTCTTTTCTGCTTTCTTCCTAAACAATCCACAACTTTACACCATATGTCTGTCAGAGCTTGATTTCTGCTTGGTCCTTCCTCATGTTAGTTCAGTTAATGTGTTACATTCTCAATTAATCTTTCCTATTTACAGAAGGGACCTCAGGGACCATCATGTCCAACTGCTCAACTTACAGATGACCAGAGAAGAGCTGGCTCCCAGAAATGTCTTAGCCTTTTAGAAGACAGGATTGCTCCTAGCAGGAATATGGGAAACTTCTACTTTCTGAACAGAGAAATGGAGGAGGAGAAGGAGGATCTTGAAGAAGAATCTGGAGGTTGTATAGATGTTCAAAAAATAGCAACTCACAGATTTACTTATGAGTCATGTGAATTTATGTAGCAGTGAATGCATATGCCAAGTGAATGAGCAGCTCCACGTGGATGCCTAGGCTAAAGGCAGAGTTTTAAAAGGGAAAAATTTAAATTCCTTTCTCCCTTTCTCTCTCTCTCTGTCTCTTCTGTCCCCTCCCTCCCCCATCATCATCATCTTATACAAACTATCAGAAAAGGAGTTAAGATACTGGTAGAGACAAATTGAAAAACGTAATGATTTAAGCAGAGAAGGCTAAGAGGGAAGGTTCAGGGATGATGTCAGGATTAGGGAAATAGAAAGATAGTAGCGTTGTCAGAGGGAATCAAAGATATTTCTAGAAACAAGGCCTGGTGAGCCAAAGGGAAATTAAATGAATATGCTGATGTTTACTTTCCCAGTTTTTTCATAGGAAATTGACGATGGTTCCGTGAAAGTCAAGTGGGGAAAAGGTGAGTCTATAAACCATTATCCACTCAAAGCCTTGATTTAAAACATTTGCTTTTAAATACACTAAGGGTTCAATATTTATTTGTTAAAATTGCAGAGTGAAATTTTTTCACAAATTATTTGAAGAAAATACCTTGAGGAACTAGAAACATGCCAAACTGAAAAAAAGGTGTCCCGCAGAAAGGCAAACTGCTGGGATTTTAGGGTTTCTAAGCCAGGAACTTCCCTACCAAAGAGCTCTTCGGCTCCCCCTAGCCCCACCCTTTTCAGCCTGAGATGACAGAGGAATTGGCTTCAGAGGCTGCAGAAAACAGATGCACTAGTCCTTGTCTTCAGAATATCTTGGAGATATTTCCAGTAATAGGTTACCTTTGGATTGGTGGAAAAGTGAGGACAGGAAGGTTGGAGACAAAGTTTCACCCTGACTTGAAATGTCCTCAAAAGGTGATGCTGGATGACTTTCCCAAGCATGTGGCCTACCTGAGCAACAGAAAGCATGCTCCTTTTGGGAGGAGGTGGGTATTCTGGAGACCTAGATACAGACTGGGAAAGAGAAAGTGCAGGATTGAGGCTCACATTTGGTCCATAGTAGATTCATTCTCCTCCTGCTTCCTCTCCATCGTCTGATAATATCAGATCCCCTGATGGCCTGTGGGTCACAGAGTCTGCCATTTGCAGAAGGCTTCAAACTCCACTCTGCCCTTGGAGACATGACTGGACAGAGCACAGGATGGAGCACATAGGCATTTCCTCAGTCCCACAGAGTACAAGTCAGGAGACACCTCTGTGAACCACCAAAGGAAGGGAAGAAAAATATGGATGGGAGAACCATCTAGGAAAAAATATGGCACTGCCAAGTTACTGCAGCTAGAAGAATTTTGAGGTTCGTAGTCCTTTCCACTGCTTGTGGTTGGCTTCCACCCCTGGGATGACTTTGGTTCTTAGGGTCATTGCAGTGTGTCTGGGGGTAAGGGCAGGGGAAGAGGGTGAGGAGCTACACCTGGTCACTGGATCTCCCTGGCACTGTGGGCCAACCTGGTTTGCAGAGGAAAAGAGAACATGGCAGTGCCCCTAGTCAGTGCAGAGTTTGCAGTGGGCAACCCTCAAAGAGCACCTGGAGGAAGCCAGAAGCGGAAAAGGATAGACAAGTAGGAAGGAGAATGGAGGGAGAGAAGGGAGAAGAGATGAAAGTAGTGTCTGCAGTGGTGAGAGGAGAGAGCAGGCTTCAGTGTACCTCACAGCTCTCTGCCTCTCCCCTCCTATGCCTGTAAATAATGCTAATGCCTTTGCTACCTTCTCTTGTGGCACAGTTTCTAGAATTTCCACCGTGCTTTCTCATTATATTCCCCACAATGAGCAGGCTATAAAGGCAGCCTTTGCAATCTCATTTTATAAATTAGTACACTGAGGCTCAGAAACGTTTAGGAGTCCCTGGAGTCACATAGCTAATAAGAGGAGAGCAGGGAATTGCACCCCGGTCGCCACAAGGAAAGGAGGAGAGGCAGCAGTCATTCATCCGGAGAGCCACCAAAGACGTGGTGAGAGGCTTAGCTCAGGCCTCTCAGGGAACGGCCAGGGAAAGAGAGACACATGGTGAGACGTCTGTGGCAGGAAATCTGGAGGAAAAGGCCAAAGAGACAAAAGGTTAAGGGGAAAGAGGTGTGAAGGAAAGAAAACACTCTGTCTGTAGCCGCAGCCTCTGCGCCATGGTGTTTCACTTACCAGACTGTGTCCTGGACTGGGGGGTGGACGAAAAGATAAACAACACCCACGCAGGCTGACTAAGGCTCGCGGGACAGCGGCAGTGTGGGGGGGGCCGCGACCAGATTCCCACCCAGCCCTCCCGGAGGTGAGGGGAGGAGGATGCCTACGAGAGCATCCGTCAGGGCCAGGGCGGGCAGGAGGCAGCCTGGGACACGCTGGCCTCTGGGAAGAAGTGGTGGGAAGAAGAGGGACAGAGCGACTTCTGCTCCTGTGGCAGGTGTCTTCTCCTCATCAATCCTTAGTCCTCAGGCCCCTGCGTGGCCTCCCCGAAGCCTCACATTCCTGAATGAGTCAGTGTCATTATTGATTCCTGCTGTGTGTTCACAGGGCTGGAGGGGAGGGAATACGGCTTGAACACGGCAGTCCCCCAAACTAGGATTTGGCCTAGTTAGCACCCAAGCCGCCTTGCCCTTTGTGGCTGCCCACACCCACAGGCCTTTATTCTCTAGAACACTCCACATGCTGTCGCACCCCTAATGTTTTCATAAGAAAATTCTCGTTAATTCAGTTATTCACTCATTCCTTGATGTATCCAATGAGCATCATTGTACAGCAGGCATCTTGCTAGACACAAGAGGTGCCTCGCTTTGAGGGTGCCAGCCTTCTCAGAGCTCCCAGCCGCCAAGAGGCAGCCAGGCAAGTCGACAGAGGGTTTCAATTCAGTGTGGTAGGTAAGACGTGACTGAGGCGAGCGCAGGGTGGAGCTGCACTGTACCAAGTTGGAGGTTGGGTGCTGAGTAGGAGGGCAGTCTGTGCAACCCCAGACAGGCCTAAAGGTGCCACAACCCCCAGGGCACCAGACTCCATCCCAAAGGGCACACTGTGGTACCTGGGGAGTAGCTTTTGTCCTCATGGCTCAAGAATGCCAATAGAGCCATCACCCCCTCACCCCATAACATAAGCATGAATCACAAACGCAGTGGAACTTATACCACTTGATAATCCTAGGAATTAAAGATGTGTCTTCTTTCATTTTGGCTTTGATCATCATTTTTTTTTTTTTTTTTTTTTGCAGCTTTTAGTATGCTGAAAATCCAGCCTTCCCAGGGAGGGTGTGAAGTTCCTGCTGGAAGAGGCTGAGGGAGAGGGATGGGTCCCCTCTGGCACCTTCCACATCTGGGAGTTGACTCCAACTTTGATTATGGTCATGGACTTTGGTGATCTGGTCCAACTTGAGGCTCTAGCTACAGATTTACGTTTCTTTTCCCCGCCACTGCATCTTTCTACTTGGAAAGAGAAAGTCCACAGCCTGGAAGGTTAGACTGCAGAAGTGCTAAACGTGGATCCAAGCATCCAGTGGATTTGCAGCCACGCCCTTAAAAAGTTGTGTGATATGAGATAAGCCACGTCAATGTTGAGCCTGTTTCTTGTAAAAACAGAGATGGTATTATAATAATACCTGCCTGGAAGGTTTTTATGAACACTAGATGCAAATAAGTCTGGCAGAGCCGTTCAATAAAAATGATAGTTTCCCTTCTTTTCCTTTAAAGGGGTTTTCTCTTCCAAAATATTTGCAATCCTAGGAAATGGAGGGTCTCTTAAAAAAAAAAAAAAAAAAAAAAGAGGAAGTAACTCAACCACAAAAACCCGGTGCGGCCTGCATGTGAGGAAGCCTCCATAACTAACAGCTCAAATTTCCTTCTCTCTTGGCTGACAGAATTGGAGGCAAGAGCCTGATACTTATCTCCTTCCATCTGTTTCTCTGTGCAGACTTATTATAACGAGATGTTTCTATTCCAAAACAGTGGCCCTTTCTATACAAGTGTGCAAAACATTTCTCTAAATGTCCTAGTGTTTTGCTCTCAGGCTTCCAACTGCAAAATCAAGAAGTGCTGAAAAGATGGCTTCTTCCTGACTTCTTTGCTGTGAGGCAGGCCCTGGGCAGAGCAGGCCCAAGAGACAAACCCTGGGGTGGAAATGTGATCTACAGAGACCTCCCTCACTCCCCAGGTTTCCTCGTATTCCAGCAACCCTTCCCTGAGCACACCCGCACCTCGAGCCAGATTAGCTTCGTCATGTTGCCCAAACACAGCCCCTTTTCCCATCTTTGCAGTTTTGGTTTAGCCTTGTGCTCTTTCTCCCCATCTCTCCTTATTCAAGTTTTGGACCCAATTCAAATGCCTTGTTCTGAGTCTCTGACTCTCTGATGCCTAATTCTACCTTTTCTTCAGCTGACCTCCATAAAGGGCGTGGGTCACTTGCTGTTGGTATCAGAGCTCTCAGTAGCTGATGTGTAGGCCTCCCTCACACGGGGGAGGAGAAGCTGTGGCTAAAACCCTGGGTAGGAGCATGCGCTTGGGCTCATGTAGCATCCTAGGCCTCTGGTCCTTCCTCTATTAAGGAAGAAGTTGTATTAGTTGAACTTTGAGTCTTTCTAGGGCATCAGGGCTTTGTAAATGAAATTTATGCTGAGCTACTATTTGGCCAATGTTTAAGTGAACTGTTTTTGTTTTTGTTTTTTATCATGCAAAAGTGACCTCCCTCTATGTGATGGGGGTCCCAACTTCAACCTTCACCCAGAGCCTTGCTTCCCATCAGTAGCTCCCATCCCCACACCCTGCCACATCTGCAAGCTTAGGCTATGCTTGCTCCAAGGTTTGGGGTCGCAGCAGGCTGGGTCCTTGGGATATCTGGGCGGACCAAAGCCTCGAGAGCCCTGCTCTGTGGGGAAGTGATTTTTCCCCACAGGCACAGGCAGGCACTGGGGAAGGTTTGCTGATGTTTGGTAAAAGAAATCGGATGGATCTGCCTTCCTCTGACTCCTCCAGTTTCAAGCAACCTTCATTCCTATGGGTCTGAACCTGTACTTAGAAACTGACTGCTATAAGCTAAATGTTTGTGTCTCCCCCTAATCTCCAATGCGATGATCTCTGGAGGTGGGGCATTTGGGAGGAAATTAAGTTTAGATGAGATCATAAGGATGGAGTCCCCATAGATTAGTGTTCTTATAGGAAGGGGAAGAGACCACAGCCCTCCCTCTCTCTCCACCACGCAAACCAGCAAGAGGGCCCTCACCAGACATGTTCTGAGGCACCTTGATCTTCCCAGCCTCCAGAACTTTGAGAAATAAATATTTGTTGTTTAAGCCACTCATTCTACAAGTCTGTGGTATTTTGTGATAGCAGCCCAAACTGACTAAGACAGTGAGGAAGCCTGGAGGCTGATAGACGTATCTTTCGCAAATTGCCTTTAGGGAAAGCATGTGGAATGCGTGTGTCAGCCCGGAAGCCCACCCTTTGTGGTTGACATAGCTTGGCCTTCACTGCAGGGCCTGGAATTTAACATTTTGGGTTCCATGCCTGCAAACGCTAAGCTCGTAGGAAAGGCTCCTCTACTAGACTGAGCTGACAATCTTACTTTAAAAAAGATTTTCCTATTTTCCTTTTCATATATATTTTTTTACAATTGCTCATACTCTAAGAACAAATAAATCTTATATTCCATGAGTTTGGGTTTCCAGACAAATCTGTCATTTAAACCTCAAAACAACTTAGTGAAATAAATATTATGATCCCCATTTTACAGATGAGGAAACTAAGGCTTACTGGAGTTATTTTCTCTAGTCCCATGAAGCAAGTAAGTGGTAGGCAGAATTGGGATACAAATACAAGTTTTTTATATCCAAACCCCTTGCTGTTTCTGGTGATCCATGTCTGATTGTCAATTCAGAATGCTGAAGTTTCTACAGACACCTGAGTCACGTGACAAATGAAACAAAATTCCCCAAATCATTTTTAAATGACATCCCATGACTATAAATCTCCAATGTCATAATCACATAACTATATTTCTATTTGTTGCTTTAGACTGATCAAATACTGACCACTTTTTCTTTTGACTTTGTACTATACCATATGTATCACTTTATCACAGCATCTATAACACTTGAGTGTTACATTACATGGCAGGCAGAGTTAGAAGAATACTTCACACATTAGGAGATTTTCTTGAGAGCACAGATCATGCCTTAGTCACCAATATCCACACCGCCTCAGACCCACGACAAGGGATGCCTGACCCAGGCTCTGAACATGAGGCAACCTCACTTTGGAGTAAATTCCTGAGGATTTCCTAAGTTCCCTTCCAGTGTCAAAGATCATTTAGGGTCAACAGTTCTATTTGGGTAGATGGAGTTGTCCTGGGGTCACATGGGCAGGCCTTGGTTCTAGGATTCTGGGAGAGGGTCTGGGGGCAGTTTAGTTCCCACTTGACAGCCTTGTATTCCTTTTATGGAATGGCATGAGATTGGGTTGCCTACGCTGCTGACATACTAATTTTTGGCAACTCAAATAGTTTATATAGAAAATTACTTGCCCAGAGGCCTGCATACCTGAGGACGCCACTGATCAATGGATTTCCAACCCCCAGACACTAAGTATCTTCTTAGTAAATACTTGTTACATCAATGAATACAAAGAAAAATGGTCTGTGATACTTCAAAATAAGTTAGGAACATTTTGACTTTTTACTGATTGTGAAGTTGACATAACTTAATAGTCTTTATCCAAAGGTAAACTGGATGAAACTCACTCCAGAATTTAGTCTCAGCATTTGGTAAATTGCTCCCAGAGTTGATTAATAACAACATTGATATCAATGGGTCCATTTAGAAAGCACTAAATTCAGAGTTAGCTAAATTCTCTGGGCTTTGGACATCAATGTTCTTGTATCCTAACACATTAAATGTGCCTCTATTCCTCAGTCATGGGAAGCCTGGCACCTTCTGATAGCTGCCCCACCTGTGCCTACCGTCATAGGGTCACCAGGGAAGGCCAGGGAAGTCCCAGTGAAGCTAAAAACAAGCAGGAAAACAGAAGAGAAAAACACTTGATTTATCTCAATCTTGTTCAGGCACAAAATGGCTTTTTAAAAAATTATTATTCCTACACTGATGTTAAAAATGAAATCTTTAAGAAAAATGACTTCTGGGCAGTGGAAATTGAGGCCCCAAGAGAGAGGAAGAAAATGAGCTTTCTGTGCTGAGGGCTGAAGCCACCAAGACTGTGGTATCAGATTGGCCAGTGTGTTAGGTTCTGAGTGAGGACTGACAAGAGCCTTATGTGAAACCATTATGTGATTCCATGGAAGATACCTCCCTTATTTCTTACTACGTGATTTCCAAAGGAATTGGGCCCCTTCTCAAAAATAATATGCTTTATATGAAATACAGATTTATTGGGACTTGGGAAAGTTATTTATGATCTTGGGTTTATGGCTTTAATAACCTATTCTCTAAGAGGGTGCCTGAAGAAGGAAGGCCCTGTGGCTAAGGGCCAGCAGATTACACACCACAATGGAGGGGGAAACGAGGAGGCGAGGAGGCTGCCTGTTCCTCTTCTATAGAGGGCTTGTCCTTACAGATGTCCTGAGCAACTAGCATGCATACAGCACTGCATTAAGCACCAAATGTATACATGCAGGACACAGATCCTAATTTTAAGGTCTTACAATAAAATTGCTATAACATGAGAACATCATGCATCATTTAAATGTGTATTTAATTAACACCATAAGAATTCAGTTTCCAGTAGACCGAGATCTTCAGAAAGATCTGAACTTAGGTGGGGTATTTGGGGCAGGAACCTGAAGATTAGATTTGTTTGTTAGGTGTTTAGAATTGAGGAAGGCATTTGAATAAATGATACAAATGAAAGAACAGAAGTAGAAGAGTTCAAGTCATTTTTAAACACAAAAAGGGGACAAGATGGGTTGGAGGATAAAGATTTGGAGTCGACCAGAAGGAATTAAGACTGAAAGGAAAGATTTGCTGATTTTATTCTGCTTCAATGTTTAAATAACTCATTGACTATAGCAGCATACATATTTCTTGATAATTATTGACACTGTATCTCAAAAAAATCACAGTTCATTCCACTCCTAGTGTGCATGCATGTGCAATACACATCATGTGTGGGTATCAGTGTGCAGATGGCAAGTGTCTGATGTGTGTCGTGTATATGAGGACATGGTGGGATGTAGCCATATCACATGTGTCGTGTGTGGATATATGTGTTTTATGCAGAGGGGCCTCAGCTAAGCTGAGCAGAAATGTCATCAAGCCTCACACACTGGACTTTATAGGGCAGCGCATCATGTGAGAGAAGACACCCAGACACCATGTACACCTTCTTGGGAGAGAGCCTGCCTTTACTAAAAGATCATAGGTAGCTCAGGTTTGGCTTTTGGAAGTCCCTTCAGGCTTGTCCAGTGGAGGGGTGACCACTGTCCTCTGACATATGAATCCTGGCGAAGGAGATGCAATCAACTGTAGGATAAATATGAGGGGATTATGATATGTAAGGCAGACTATCTAATTGGATACTCCTCTTTTTCTATTTCCCTACTGTTATTCTAGAACCTTTATCAAAACTTTATTTAAATTGAATATCAGCTGTGGTATTGGGGAGTAAAAAAGGGTGTGTTAGTCATGATCCTTCTGTTAGCAAATGACAGAAATCTACCTCACCCACAACTGGGGAATCCAGATTGGGCTGCAGGCTCTGCAAGACCTAGAGCCTTTCGCAAAGTTACTGACAACTGTTGCTGTTCCCATACCTGGAGCCTTGATTTCTTTTTAAAACTTGTATATTCATATATTTGTTTAATTCATTTTTACTTCATCCAACGTGTTTCTTTCATATGTGGCTGAAGACCATAATCTTAGAAACTCCAGGTTTGCATAACTTTTATTGCTCATGGTTTCTGAGTAAAAGAGTGAATTTTTATCCCAGAGACCAAATCAACACTCAGGGCCAGCCCTGACTTAATCCATTTGAGTGATGTATTTAACCTTGAACCAATAGCCATTGCCAAAGGGGTAGTATACTCTGACTGGTCACCTGGGTCACTGGCACCAATGAGGGCTGAAGGAGGGCACCGAAGATGTCCCACCAGACCACACAGAGTGGGCAAGGAGTGGCTCCCCAGAGGAAAAGCAACGTGCTGATTCAGACCAAAGAAGAATAAATTCTGGATCTGTATAAATAAGAGATGTCTACTACAAAGTGTCTTTTCTTGTTTCAGTACTTGGGCCAGAGTCTCAGGGAAGTATCACCATACAGAAACCGGTAAAATCATGGCATCATGACAGTGGGAGTTGGCCAGGAGACATTAGAAGACAGAAGGTGAGAGATAGGGTTGTGTCCTTTCAGGAACTAGGCACTTAACAAATGCCCAAAGAAAAAATAATAGTAGGGAAAAGCATTACCAGCAATTACACTAGAAGACACGTGCGAACTTAGAACAATATTGGTCAAATATTACAAAGGAAGGTAGTGGGGCTGTAAACAGCCATGCAAATATTGCACTGCACAACTCCAGAGGCATCATCCATACAGATAATCCCTTATAGGGAGGCCCAAAGAATGAAAAATCATTCCCATGCCCTATTGTCAGAAGCAACAAGAAAAAAGTCCAGCAAACTCCTCTAGCGTCTTTCAATTTTGGGGGCAAGGGATAATGGCAGTGTGAGACAAGCGCTGCTCCAGTTGTTGATCCTTTATTGTAGAACAGAATAAAAATTTCTAGAGGCCATAGTGATACATTGAAAATGGCCAGTTCATGTGGATTCCTAATACAAAAGCACCCCTGTTCTGACTTGAGGGTGTACTTCATTAATCCACAAAGGCACACACAAGAAGAAAAATGCAGGTGAACAGCAAAATTTAATTTAGAGGACAACAGAGATTTCCTCTGGTCTAACACTCCATCAGAATGCCAGATAAGTTCATTCTGAAATTGGGGGGACACTTCCTGGAATCAAGGTGACATCATCCACAGATATTCCCAAAGTAGACCAGTTTCATTCCATGGTCTCCTTGAGTAGAGATCAAGGATAAAATAAATCAAGTCCCAGATATTCAGGAGGCTGAGGCAGGAGGAGCGCTTGAGCCCAGGAGCTTGAGGTTGCTGTGAGCTAGGCTGACACCACTCTAGCCCGGGCAACAGAGCGAGACTCTGCCTCAAAAAAAAAAACCCAATAATAATAAAAATAAATAAATAAATAAATAAAATAAAAAAATGCTAATAATTAACATAGAAAAATGTTAATAGAGAAACTTTGCCTACTGGATCTATTCATGTAATTAGCTCCCTTCTATATTATGACAGTTATTGATAGACTGAACTGGTAAAATTATACTGCTAGATATTCCTTGGGATCCCTGAATTTTACTTTCCTACTTGGGCACTGTATAATCCTCTCTTTACCAAGTTACAACTAGATTATATAGATTTTCATTATCCGTACCATTTACGCATTATGATTAGTACAATTTTTATACTAACAGTCCAAGCTAGAACTCTCCATACTCAAGGGTGAGTAAACAGAAAAAGTGCTAATGAGAACCTGTGGGAAATCTATAATACATAAATTAATTCCAACTCACTAATATTGTTACTGGATGCAGAGTTTCCTCTGTGGAATGATGATTCTTTAGGACAATTTGAAACACGTGAAATAACATCAGTTTTAGCAAACACTTTCCTTATTGCACAAGAAAACAAAATGAAACAAAACAAAAACAGAGTTGAATGACTGAGAACGCTGTGTATGTATTATACTCATCAGTCATTGGTGGTGCTCCCAAGCCTCATCTTGCCCAGGAGTTTACAGGTGATGCAACCAGGTTTAGCCCACAGGGTGCCCTCACAAGCCCCATGATTGATCATAGACTATGTTCTTCTTCAGATTTTTTTTTTCCTAGAGAAAAAGTCATATTAGCTTTTGAGTCACTTATGACAATGGCAGTTTCCAAGTGGTATGGCTATGATTCTCCCTTGAAAGCAGTAAGTTCTTTAGAGGAATGTCTTAGCAAAAGTTTTGGATATTCCCTACAGGAACACTGTTCTCATAGGAAGAATGCCTTGGACATTCTCTCCTAGTGGTATAAACCACTCTTTCTTAACAGACCGTCCCCTTGCAATAACAAGAAGGTTTTGTGTAACACGATCTAATGCACAGCACACTTTTTAGCAGCATAGCTCTGTTATTATTGAATCATTAAAGGAGATATACTGGTCTTGGTAAAAGATATTTTGAGCAAATACATGAAAGGTAGATTGCTGATTTAGCAGGACCAAAATTACAGCCATGTTATGATCTCAGACCAATTTAGGACTCCAGCACACAATGCACACCCCTAATTAACCTTTCCTAGAATGTCTGGGAAACATCCAGGCTTCAGTGTCATTAGGACAAAACTGCTTGGACAATGTTTTAAATTCACATTTATGGACTGTGAATACCATATTCTTCACAAGATATCTCTTTTTTTCCTCATTAAATGATCTTTTATTTATATTCTTGTATCTTCAAGAGATCATTGAATAACTTACCTCAATGGGCTCCATTGATCTTCAGGCTTTCTGGAGTAAATATTTTCTATTTATTTCTGGTTCATGTCCTTCTGCTCTCACGTTAAGGATGGCATTTACATAAATTTCTCCTTTCATTTATGTAAATGTAGTAGTGCAGCCTCCTTGACTAACCAATCCCACTTCTGAAAAGTCTTGAAGGCTGAGTAATTGGAAGAGTTTCACAACTCTGCCTCATAGGCTAAAATATCCTCCTCATCTGGGGATGGATTCCATTCTTAACCTTAAATCTATGAGCAATACATTCTGAGAAGAGTATTTTCAGTACACACATATCTTTCTCATATTTTCTATTTTTAGATGTGGCTGAAATGAAGAGGTACCTCACAATGACACATGCTTTGGTCCTACTGACTATCAAAAGCTCTGAACATTTTAGTCAAGAACTCTCTGTTTTCTTTACTTCAAGGCATAACCTCACCAAATGAATCCTAAGAATAGGCTCATTAATGTCCCTCAGTATGGTCATTTTCAATATAAAGTCTACTTAACATCAAGAGCTACTATGTATTTAATTTCCTACCAGTGGTAATTGTGAATGTATCTATCTATCTGTCATCTATCTATATTTTTAAAAATTTATTGCTTGTTCAATGTGTGATTTAAAACAATTTCTTTCTAAATGTCCAGAAAAGACATTGCTTTGGATAGCTTGACATCTGCAAAAGTCTTCCACAAGATTGTCTTTGATTATTTCAAAAATGCTCTAGAAACTTACTACTCAAAAAATGACCTAAAGACCAATAGCATCAGATCAGCACATCTGGTTAGAAATACAGACTCTCAGCCCAATCCTCAGAAATCAGCATCTTCATCGTAATAAGATCCCCATGTGACTTGTATGCACAGGAAAATTCTAGAAGAGTTTTTTTTAAAGCATCCTCTTTCCTGTGCCACACACTACAAAACTGCAAATACAGAAATTCATAAGAATAATAGAAAATATGAAAGGCTTGAGCTTGGGAATCAGGCAGGTCTGGGTTCAAATTCTGGCTTTGTGACTTTGAATAAGTTGCTTAGCATCTTTAATATATGAAAGCATTAATCAATTTATGGAGCATACCAGGTGCTCAGTAAACATCAACTCTGTTTTTCTTCATTCCCACCTAAATCCAGGGACACTGACCCAATGTGCCTTGGATGCTATGATATGTACAATATTTAATGAGCAGTTAGTTAATAGCATTTGTCAGAAGCAGAAAAACAAGCATTTGGTGTATCAAGCTACTAAGGTTATCAGTTTAATTGGTTATTGCAGCATAATCTAGTCTAATATGCTTAATATAAAATTGGTACCAAGAGTGAGGATTGGCCAAAAGATGTTAAATATGTAGCATTGGCTTTCATGTCATTTAGTAGACAGAGGCTCCTGAGGAGAGTGATATTGGAGGTGAGGGGAAATGGAGATGAGATTCATGGCATGCCGTGTAGACATGTTGGGTAAAGTAAATTGCCAGTAGCGATGTGGGAGGCAGATCATGAACTTGATGAAGTTACGGCTCTAGGAGATAGGGTGAGAACTGAGGATGGCAATAGTGTGTTAACAGTTGTGACATTTGTCAAAGTATCATAATAAAGAGATGAGCTCATGGAAGAAGTAGTCTGAGAAAGCCACTCAGCTCCCAAAGAGGGTAGGTCACCCAATGCTCTTATCAGAAGTAGCCAAGATGGATAAAAGTGGAAAAAGAAAGACCCACCCAGAAGGCAAATTTAGAGGCCAAAGAGAACAAAGGGAGCAGAATCAGGGTCTAATCAAATATTCTTCTCCTTCCTTGGGTTAGGGGACCCTGCAGTATCCCCCCAGTCAGATTTCAGATTTGTCAGTTCAGAGACTGATGAGTACTTTTATTATCTCTTCTCCTACATGACGGTGTTTCTTAGGATAATCCTGCCCCATTCCATTGTCGAATATGCCCTTTTAGTATATGAACCTTTGGATTGAAAAGAAAAAATGCCCGAATGTAATGTAGGGACTACCAGTCATGCCTCTGACATTCTAGGTGTTGACCTACTTGTGATGAATGAATGACACTTTGAATTTTCTACTGTGGGCAGGAAAATGGGTGTTTTTTTGTGTGGGAAGAAAAGTGAAGCAATCATTTGATGACATCAGGCAGATATTGTTGACATTATTAGTATTCACTAATCAGATAGAATATTTGGTTCTTTTTCCTTCCAAGTGCACAGAGAATTGTAGTTATCCTCTTGCAACTGGGGAGGACCATGTGATTTATTCTGATTTAAGAAGTATGAGCAGAAGTAACAAGTGTCATTTCTTGGCTGAAACGTGAAAAGCCTATTGTGAAATTATCTAGTCTCTCTTCTTTGCTACCACAAAGGCCAGTCTTTGGTCTGGTTAGAGTCCCTCTCTGACTTGTATTGGACATGGTGGGTGAGCAGATAAATATAACTTTGCTGTATTAATCTCTAAGATTTCTGAGTTAATTTGTTACCCCTATATAATTTAAGATGATTTTGGTAAGTACAATGACTATTCCACAGAATCTCACAAAATGTAATGATTCACCCAACTCAGGTTACACTATCAAAATTCCTAATCGATTAAACTCTTCTCTTCTAGATCTCTCTGCCCTTTATTTCAGGTTTGCTTGTGGTACCACAGACTACAGAGGTTGTCCCTGACTGGGAAGGATTGGCTTTACTTTCCAGCTCTCTTCAATTTCACAAATCCATTCTGTGGTGCTAATTTTAAATCAAGAGATGCTGCAATATGAGTCATTAGTTTGTAATTGAGAAATATCAACCAGAGCTTGCCAAAACCAAGAAAACCAGGCTGACTGAAACACAATTCTTTGGCAGGGACAAAGCAAATCCCACTCTGAGCAACATGAACAACAAAGAATACAGAATCTGTAGTCCCCAGCAATAGAGGGAACATGGAGGACAGACAGGGGAGCCTCAGAGTGCGTTGAAGTGGCCCTGTTCCCAGGGTGTTGGGAGCGCTTTGGAGTAAAGAAGCAGTTTTGAAAATAAAGGGAAGCAAACCTAGAGACAACTCCATTGGCCTAACAATTGAGCAACCACTCAATCAACGTATATTTATTACCTATTATGTGTCAGCATTAGCAATATCAACTGACGGGAAAACAGGGTGGAAAGTTGTAAGGTTTTTTTTTTTCTTACTGAATCAGAGGCATTTTCAGAATTGTTTGCAAAGACCCCCTTGATTATTTATTCAAAGAACTACAGATTTCTCCAGAGAAAACAAATGAGACAATTCCCTTCCAAGCTCAAATCTCATACAGCCTAGAAGTTCTGAAAGTGGCTTCAAGAACTTATTAGAGAAAAAAGAGCAAAAGAACAAGGCCCCATTCATTATGAATGTATTAGCAAAGGTCTTGGCTCGATAACCATTCGACTGGCAAAAGTCCTTGTGAAAATGTGGTGACTCCACCAACCAAGCTCTTGTTCCATGTCCACGGACTCAAAGTAAACTGAAAAGTGGAGGCTCACTCCATCAAAGTCAACGGGCTAAACAGACACAGGGCAGCTGTGAGGCTGTTCTGCAGAGCGTCGCACTACATTGTGGCCCATCCCTTTTGAGACTGGGATGTCATCCTAGGAAACCAGGTTGCTTGGAGTAGTAACATGCTGGCTAGATAACGTCATTCCTGCTTTTTCTTCTGTAGACTCTGAACACCCACTCACACATCAGGCCTTACTGAGCACCTGCTAGGGGCCAGTCTCTGCTTCAGGCAGTAGAGAAGGGCACCAGCTTCCTGCTCTATGGAGCAAAAGTTTTAAGTAGACCTACAACTTCCAGGGGCCATGGTAAAATAAGGTAGCAGAAAGTGAACCGTCTGCTAACACAATTAATATTCCCATAGCTGCAGGGTTGCCACCTCTGAGTCACCGCCAGGAGACCTGCCCGCTGCCTCAGAGGAGCCTCTTCCCCACCACTCCTGGGGCCCCCAGTGAGATCCCCAAGGCTGTTTCACCAGCGTGTTCTGCCAGGCCACGCACACTCCGCTTTATCTCTGCAAACACAAGTCTCCCATCATGTCCTCCTCTCATTCTTACGATTACTATTTACAATGGTAAGTTGACCACTCAAAAATTTTAATTACATTCTTCCATAAACTTAAAAAACAACATGTAGGACACTTGTGGGTTCAAGGCTAAGTTTCATAGGGTATCTGTTTATTCCCCTGTTAGAAATCAAGGCCATTTACTGTGGCTATTTCAATGTAAAGTGGATGAGAGGCTGAAGGATTTGTGATGGGTAGAAAGAGAAATAGAGGCAGCTGTATGACATGTGTGAAGAAACCATCCCTCCTGCCATGGCCTCCCCAACCACCCCTTCTGCTGCCCTGGGCCGTCTCCTGGCAGGAAATCTGAGAAAGTTCCCTGCAGGCCTCCTCTCCGATTATTACTCCTTGGTAGAGCACAGCCTGATTAACCCACAGGTTTCCATTCTAGAAGACCGGCTGACCCCAACCAAGGCACCAATGTGGTGCCAATTTACCCCGCCCTCCCTGTGGACTCCTGGCACACAGATCATGGGCAAATCAATTGTGATTGTCAAACCAGGCAGTGGCCTGGCATGAAGTCATCACTGGTGACAAAATTCCTCACTAACACAGACTCAACCCCACTAAATAAGTGTTGAACAAATATTTAAGGGATATTTGTTTGACAGGAGCCAAATTATGGGTCAGCTTGGAAAACCCGTGTGTCTCCATCTCGCCATGGACTGAGGTTCTTAAAAGGCCGTGGGTGGCCACAGACGACACCTAGATGCCCTGCCGTCACTCACATATGGTTGTTCCTCTTTGCCTCTTGTCAGCCCCTCCGAAATCCCTAGGCCCCTCTCCTCACTGCCTCCTCTCCTCACTTCCTCTCCAGCTGGTGAATTCTGCCTGAAAGCAGAAGCTGGGTCGCATCTGGGGAGGGGTGCCATTCTCAGGCACCCTGATTTGTCATGAAGAGGCACAGATCACCGGGTGGAACAAACGTGCTGTAAAACCAGTTATTTTCATTTTCTTAGTTTAGGATGACAAAATATTTACTGAGTGCTTATAATGTGCCAGGCACTATTATGCTTTTTTGAAAACCATACTCTTATTCCTGGACCTTGTCTCTCTCACTTTCTTGTTTCTACAGTTTCATTCAAAAGATACTGATTCGCTGCCCGTTCGGCGCCTGGCATTTTGTTAGTATTTAAAACCATCCTACATTTCATTCCAATCACTCTCAGTTTATAGAACTAATATATAGAATCAGTCTATTAGAATCTGAATCTATTATTGAAAATTATTTCACTTATAAGTGACAGAAACCTAATTCAACCAACTTTTTTAAAAAATAAAAGGGCAGGGGATTTAGTGGAAGAACTCTAGAGCAGTTTTCAGGTTCAAAAGAAAAACTAGTTAGCTGGGAAGCTCTGAGACCTGGACTAGGGCCTCTGGACCCCCAGCCTTTTACCTCTGTTCCTCTCTGACCATTGGCTTCCCAGGCTCAGCCTCCTCCTTGTGGCAGGTTGCATGGCTGGCAGAAGTTCTCAGTTCACACATGTAGCTCATGTCTAATGGGAAGGAGAGAACTCTCCCTCTAAGAGTCCCTGTGCCATGTCCCAGGGGAGGACTCGGATTGCACTGTTTTAGTCACATGTCCACTTTAGCCACTTTGACCAGGAAGATGAGCACAGTAATCAGTCTGACCTGGCTCATGTGCCCACCTGCATAGCAACAGAATGAAGTGGCAGGACACGTACGTGTAGGGTGGTCCTACATAATCCCACAATCGCAGTTGGGGAAAAGCCATAAAGCAGTTGGATGTATGTGGAGACGGAATTACTGTAAGAGGGAAGATGTATGAGGTGGGCAAAACACAACACATGTCCACTCACTGTGTTGGTTCGGGTCCTCTGAGAAGCAGACACCAAAATGGAGTTTGATGTGCAAAAGATCTGGGGGAAAACTCCTGTGAAGAAGAAGGGGAGAAGGAGCAAGAACAGGCAGGGGGGTCGCCAAGTGGGATTCAGGGCTGACCCCTGTAAAAGGAGAGAAGAGATGGAGGAAAAAGGAGGGTTGTGCAGAAAGAGCCGCAGACTCCAGTGAAGCTCTGAAATGCTGGCCAGGCACTGGAGAGCCTAGAGCACATTCACTCATCAGAGAAGCCCCTTTTGGGGGGCAGGATTGCTGGGCTCTGTCCTGCTGCTGTGCTCAGTCACTGGGAGTACCTCAGGAAGGACGTGGCCTTGGCAAAGATGCTGTGGTGGATCCTGTGGGTGTGGCAGCTGGAGATGTCAGCTAATCACAATCCTTGCAGGAAGTTTCCTCCTAAAGGAAGATCTGAGTGATACACTACCATGGTTTCCACACTGACCCCCAGAGAGGTTCAGGCATCTGCTCCAGGCAAATCACATGGCAAGATCAGTGATGGAGCTGAGGCCCGGAGCCTACATTTGTAACTCCCAGTCCCATGAACTTCCCACTGTGCCGTACTTCCCCAAAGCAGATGCTCCTGTCTCCATGGGATCTGCCTCCTGCCTGGCCATGCTGTTGGTGTGCACTGAGGAAGTCAAGCCTTGTCCAAGGAAAGCTTACGTTCTCAAGACTTGGGCCCGTTCAGGAAGCCAGAAGGGAAACTGGTCCAGCCAAAGCAGTAGAAACCATGGGAAGTCTCCCTGAGCTGCAAAGTGACATATGCGCATGTTAAAAATATACCCTTCTTTAGCCAGATGTCACCATAAATCTTGAAATCTTGTCTAGCTAGAATGGACTACTCAGAGCCATAAAATAGTGACACAAACAACTCAATACTGTTCTGTTTAAAGGCCCCAGGGGCATATTCTTCCTAAACACAAAATCTCCCATCCAACTTGTCTCCACCATAGGGTTAGATTTATAAACTTTGTATTACCAACTGGTTAGACGGCAGGAAATACATCAAGAATGACACAACCACTCGTAGAGCTGAACATTCCGGTATTTGCTCCTCTGCTGAACAGGTGGGACTGTGTAGCCCTATTCACATCCACCAGTGTGGCTGAGGTGCAACCCTGCCTCTGCCCACCAGCAGTAGCCAGACATCACATCGGGTATGTCAGCCTGTTGACAAGAAGAAATATCATCTTTTGTTTTATTAGCTGGAATCTAAAGTATGGGAAGAAATGTCACTGTGGTGGCTGCCAGTCCTACTCATCTCTAAATACACCCAGGGCCTAGAATTATTCATGTACATAAATCATGAACTATTGAAGTGGCCACTGAGCTGTGAAATCACCCAGTTCTTTGTTTTCCAACCATGACCTTGTGGTGCTTTGAGCAAATTTGTTGCCTGATGACCAGGGGTGAGGATGGGGAAGGTAATCATGTTAAGGTGAGGAGCAGGAAAGTGACGCTGGCACACATGCAAATACAGGGTGATAACTCATGTATTAGGAAGACATCGGTCGATTTCTATCTACCCAGAAAACAAATCTTTCCAGATACCCAGATATGGTTAGCAGGAAAATAGATGCATTTACTAAGGGTACACAGACCCATCTATTAGATACTATTTTTGTACACAATCCAAATAATCTTGCATTATCTTGTTTCCAAGCTCATAGTCAATTAGAAATTTCAATTTAGAGGGGACTTCTAAGAACAGAAAACCTGAGAATAACTCAGGGTGATAGCTGGTTGGCTGGCAGTGAAGGTGGAAGGCAAAGTGAAATAAAAAATATACACAAGAGCTAAATAAGCAATCAGATCTAGAAGTGACTATAGAACAAATAGTTCTGAGCATTTTAGTACTCCTTGGAACTTCTTATAGTGACGAAATGAATACAATGAGATACTGACTATGAACACTACTACTTCTAGTAATAATTATAACAGTTAAAGTTGACAGAGTGCCTATCATGTGATAAGTATTATTCTCCAACACTTTTCATGTGCTGCCTCATTTAATCCTCATAATTCTAAGAGTAGGTACTATTATTCTTGTTTTACCAATGAGATAAGTGAGGCACAGATTGTTTAACTAATTTTCTCAAGGTTACAGGTTTACTAAAAGACTCTGTTACATTGAATTAACATTACTTCAGTTAAAAACAAATTGTGCCAGTTATTTTAGATATATGTTTGCCCAAGATATTTTGAAATCACCCCTAAACTAACAGGCTTTAGTTCACTTTAACAAACTTTTGCCAAATACAGGCTCTGTCACTCATTGAGCCTGGTACCAGAGGTCCAGAGACATAAACACAGTTCCATTCCTCTGGAAGCTCATGATCTTGTGGATGTGTCACATGAGTGTGATTTGCTGATAATGCCAAGTTCCTCTGCCTGAGACAGAGAGAGAGAGAGAGAGAGAGAGAGAGTATGAAACCTGGTGCTTAGATTATTTCAACTAAGGAAGGATACATGTGGCGGACACTTGTACTTGTTTGTATTTTTGTATCTAGATAGGTTAATTCCACCTTATTTTATGTCATATAAAACTATGAGAAAAAAACGACTGCTTTCAGGGAAGAAATAGAATAGAAGCTTGAAAGCTTCCTCCAACCCCACCATGGAACAGGCAGTGAAAAAGAAGTCTGACATTTGCTCTAAGTTTGGCAATACTGGAATGTACTTGGCCTGGCCTGAAGTCTTGGGCCCTAGCAATTTGTTCTTTTGGTAGGGGCTCTGTCATAGGGTAAAAGTAAGGGGGGAAAAGTAGAAGCAGCTATTTGAGGTGAAAAGAGGGCAGGATTGGATTATTTCCCCATTTCAGGACATGTGCCTGGCCACATAAAAGCCACCTGCACAGGCACAGACTGCGCCATGGGCAAGAAGAGAGCTTTTGATCCCAGCACAATGGTATCTCTAGGGGCTGGAGCAAGGGTTTTTACCTGGAGCCCACTTCTCTCCAAGGCATCTATGGATAAAATTCAGTGGGTTCTTGGACTTGGTGGAGAATGAATAGTACAATACTACACCTTTATTTTCAATAGTTTTAATGGAAATTTAGCATTTTTTTTTCCTTATAAATGCAAGCAATAAGCCATGGGAGTATTATCAGTACTTGTGACTTTTCACCAATAGAAATAAGATAATGTCCATTGCATTATCCTTGTTGCTCATATTTCAAACTTATGTTTTAAGCTTTACTGAGATATAATCGACACACAAAAAAGTGCACATATTTTATCTATATAGTTTTATGAGTTTGGACATATTTTTAGACCTGTGATGCCATATCAAGGTACTAAACATATCCATCACCTCAAAAATTTCCTTGTGTTTTTTTTGTTTTGTGATGATAACACGACATGAGATTTATCTCCAATACCCACTTCTCAGTATTTATCCAGAAGAATTGGAATCAGGATTTTGGAGAGATCTTTACACCCCCGTGTTCACTATAGCAATATTCACAATAGCCAAGATATGGACACAACCAAATCATCCATGGAGAGATGAATGGATAAAGAAAATGTGACACCACATGTGACAACATGAATGAACCTGGAGGGCATTATGCCAAATGAAATAAGCCAGTCACAGAAGTACAAATACTGCACGACTCCACTATTACGAGGTACCTAAAACTGTCAAACTCATAGAAGCAGAGACTAGAATAGTGGGTTCCAGTGGCTAGGAGGAGGGGGAAACAAGAAATTGTTGCTAAGTGGGTATGAAGTTTTAGTTACACAAGATGAATAAGTTCTAGAGATCTGATGGACAACATAGTACCTACAGTTAATAGTATAGTATTGTGTACTTTAAAATATGTTGATAAGATAGATCTCAAAATTCTTTTAAGATAGATATTAGACCTAACAGTAGATCACAAATGATCACATTCTCTTTGAACAATGCTGCCAACCAACATTCAGACAACCCAAGGCCAGGTATTATTTAGTCACCAACTACTGGTTACCCAGACATCTGCAATACATTCTCTCTTCACAGTTGTTTGTTGGTCAATATGTGGCATGGGATGAGTCATTTTCATTATGTGTTACTGAACAGTTTCTGATATAAACTGTATCTCAAAGATGTTGATCTAGCCAAATATGAGCTCATTGATAGTAAAGCTAAAATATTACTATATTGAAGTCTAACTTAAAAATCCTTGGAGAATTCTGGTATTTCTTGAGAGAAGTGTGTCCTGGCCTTGTAATACCATCTATGGAAGCTTTCATTTCAAATATCTCAATACATCTTTGTGAATTGGGATTTTTATACTTGCAGCCATCAAAAAAATTCAATATTGATTAAATGCCCAACATGACATGAGTGTTGCCTTGACAAAGACCACCCCACAGTTCAATATTCTCATTCTAAGCAAGCAACACTAGCCAGCCTTCATATTGATTTGTCTGTAAAAAATAAAATTCTCTTCCAACTTGCTTACATTTTAAATGTGTTTTTTCTATTTAACATATTAATAACAATATCATAAATATTCTTTATTAAGATTATGATAACTATTTCAATAAAATTAGTTTCTTTTGTAACCCTACACGGTTTATTTTAAGCATTTAAAAACATTTTATTCTCTAAGGTATCCACAGGACTCACCAAGCTGCCAGAGGTATGTGTGGCACAGGAAAAGTTATAAACTCCTATGTTAAACAGTTTTACAGTGACTAGGAATCCAGGAGGCAGAGACTAGTCAGACGTTCTTGAGATATACCCTGAGAATGGCAGATTTACTGTTGCCTTTCATCTAACTGTATTAGTGAAATGTCAGCTGCTATAACAAATAATCCCAAAATTTCATTGGTTTGAAACAGTATGTTTGTTTCTTGGTCATCCAAAAGTTCTGGGGGCAGTGAACAGGTCAGCAGGGAAACCCTTCTCCATGCAGTAATTTAAGGATTCAAGGTGACACAGCTTCTGCCATTTTCAACACATGACTTCCCAGTTTTCCATAGAAATTGATTGACTCCATTTCAAACAGTTGGAGGAGGAAAAGAGCCCAGAGAAGCACACATGGAAGGTTTCTAAGGGCTAGAAACTCAGCC
The DNA here is from genome assembly GCF_020740605.2 of Lemur catta. Taxonomy (NCBI): domain Eukaryota; kingdom Metazoa; phylum Chordata; class Mammalia; order Primates; family Lemuridae; genus Lemur; species Lemur catta. The sequence continues at coordinate 12,608,562 of NC_059131.1, read as the reverse complement.
ATGTGGCCGCAAGGAACTGTAAGAGAGCTGAATGTCTTGGAAGAAGAGGAAGTAGGTTTGGAGAACATGTGGTCAGTTTCGCCACTTGGTCTTGGGAGGTGAAATATAGGTTACAGGCATGTTATAGTATGCGTACTGCTTGCTAAGATGGTACTAACCTTGCAGTTGTTGATCTCACAAATTGTATATAAAATCATTTTACACAGACTACTTGAATCAGAATCCCCTGGAGAGCTTGGTAAAAATCTCAGATCTACCAAATAAGAATCTCCCAGGATGTTTCTTAAGCACACTAATATAGAGTGACAAGAGAGATTAGATAATATCTTTATTAGGGAACAATATCACTAAAGGGAATAAGGAAGAAGAGCCAAAGCAAGAAACTTGCAAAGAAAATAGATAAAGAAATAAGAGGTTACAGGAATCAAGGAAGGAGTTCCAAGAAGGAGTCATTGAATGCCTCAGAGAGTCGTTGAATGCTTCAGAGAGTGCAAATAAGCTAATAAAGACAATCTGCACAGCTCTATGATTTTAGGAAGCTGATCATCCATGGCTGTGTATTTTATTCTTTTTCAAAGTGGCCTGCTATGATCAAGGCTTTAGGACAATACGTCTGTAGAGGTGTGGACATATTTTGAGTTGAAAAGATTGTGGGTATGGTGACTATTTGCCCAAGATACCAGGAAGGAGGAGATACTGGCTTTGGGAGAACATGATGGGTTTGGTTTAGGACCCATTGTGCTTAACGTATCTTTGAGACAATCAGGTATTGTTTTACAGAAATAATTAGAGCTCAGAAAGGAGGTGGAGTCTACAGTCCACAAATGAGTGTTCATCTTCCTACATGTGGTGTTGGGCTATGCAGATGGATGAGATTGTCCAGAGAGAATGTGAGAAGAAACAGGGAATTATTTGTGTGATTCAAATAAGAAATGTTTTTCATATGATCAGAGGGTAGATCCAAGCTGATGCTCAGAAAATGTGACACAGTGGGATGATCATTGAGCTGGGCTGGAACTTTCTAATTCTCTGTTTTGGATATCTGTAGGTATTGTACAACTCCTTGTTTTGTCTGCCCTTACTATTTCTCAGAATCCACTGGAGAATGCTATGGGAAAAGTTGGCTTGGGTGTTAATCCCCTCCCCTTTGACTTCATTTCTTGGTAAAAGGCATCAGTTACACTGCAGGCAATCCCTGCAATGTTAGTTTGCCTCTCTTCTGGGCTCTCTTATCTGCAGATAAGAGACAGTGTGTCCCTGTGGGCAATGGTCCTGCCTTCGGTCTCCCTGTGGACATCTTCATTTCCACTAGCCCTAAGATGGAGACTTCATGGAGGAGAGGAGAGTCTTGCACAATCATGATCAAATGTATAATTTATTTTTAAACTAACAAACAATCTTTTTGACTCTCCCAGCAGACAAATTCCAATATTTCCAAAGGAAAGTGGAGCCAACACCACGGGCTAGCTCCCTGGGATATACTGTAAATAGCTTCCAAATCAGGAGTAAAGAATGCAGCTCAGTTGGAAGGAAAGAAGGCAAGGCCCAGAGAAATGGCCACGCTGGCTTGTTATTTTTCTGAGGATGTTCATATTGGCACTGCTCAGCCTGATGTCGGAACACATTTATCCCCTCACACAGCCAGCCTTTGTCATGTGGAATCAGTTGACATCTGGGGGCTGTTTCGTGTTTCTCTTCTTCATCTGCCCTCACTCAAGCATTTGGAGACATCAGTAACTAAACCAAGCACAAAGAAACAAGCGATGCTCATTAGATCATCTCCTATAGTGCATTGCACATGGTAAAGCTCTATTAAAACAAAGAATGTAATAATTAATGAACTCAAACAAATTCATTTTGTGTCTATGAGTCTCACGTGTGGGCTAGTAGCAGGGGTTGTTCCTAATTTTTTTTAAGGAGAAGGGTTTAAACAGACAGATCTGTAAAAATTTTCAGGTTGTCAAATATTGGGAAAAGTTGATAACACTATTTTTTCTGTTACTTCTTTCTCATCCCATGGCAGGGATTGGAAGGGGGTTTATTATTACCCATCCCCTAATGTGACTATATAGGGAGGAGGGGCTGGCAGGTGTAGGGGTGTGTCTTTCAGCTGGCAATGAAGAGGAAGAGAGCATCTCAGGACACTTCCCATGTGCGTCAAGAGCCAACGGAGATGGTCGGCAGTGGTCTGTATGGTAGACAACATCGGTTTTTGTATCTTCTTGACAATTCCTGGTGCAAAGATTTGTTTGTTCAAGGACTTGAATTTCACGAATAAGTCAGCAAAAGTCTAAGGGTCAGTACCCATTGTTAGCAAATATCCAAGCTTAATCTTGAGTCAAATTTATTCCTATTTCTGTGCCTCATTAGAACCTCAGCTGGCCCCTAATGGCTGTCCTTTTACTCACACCTAGAAAAGTACAGCTGAATTTTCTCCAACAGCTGTTTGAAACTGCCTCCACTCTTTTTAAATCCTTTATCAAACTCTGTCCAAGTCATTTTCCAGGGATAATTTAGATTGCTTTTTTGCTAAGGCTGAGGCCATCTGATGGTGAGGTCCTTTTGCTTCTCTGTAGAGTAGAATAATTTCTTCTACCTTCCCACACCTTGTCTTCAGCCTTAGCGGAGGCACTGCCTCTCCTTCAGACCATGGCGAGACCCCTCACTTATCCTCAGAATCCCATCACTTCTGCTCACCCCAACAACTATTCCCTCTCTTTTCTCCTTTCCCTCTCTCCTATATTAAATCACAATTTTAAAACAATTGCATGATGTTTTGACATCTTGGGTGAGGGGGGTCTAACTGAAGAGAGAAAGAGACTGCCCCTCCCAGGGCTGGCTAATTCCCAGGAACAGTAAACAACTTCCCTGCGAACACACCTTTCCAGTGTAAACCAACCAATCCTCAGAGTCCATACCCTCAGCCTTTATCTTTATCTACTTAATCTAACCAACTCTATCTAACTCTCACATACCAAGCCAATATTGCTCCTGCCCTAAATCAACCCAGGGCCACAGACCGATTAGAGACCACTTCTATAGCCCAGAGCCTGCCGACATTGCTCAAACAAGCCAATCCTAAGCTGTTTTCCCTGCCCTGCTTGCCTTTCCCACAGAAAACACAACGAAAGCTGGTGCCATGCTTTCTTCTTGCTCCTGTTTCTGCCTTCGGGCCAAACTGGAGCTTCCCCCTGTGGGAAGGTGTGGCCGGTGTGGTGTGGCCAGCTCCTTCTTTTGAGAACTGTAAGTAACACACTCTTCTTCCAATGGCATTGATTTCTCTGTGTCATCCCTCAGTCACCTTAGTAAACTAAAGCCCTGTGGGTACATTGTAACACACCTACTGCCCTAATTGCCCCCCACTTCCTACTTCCCTCTCTTATCTCTCCCTCTTTGGTTTTCTCTTAATTTATTTTATATATTTCACTTGAAAAAGTGATTGTTTTGGTGAAAATGCTTTTAAAATTTTATTTCAAAATTGAAACAGTGTAAAAAGTACACCAGAAATCTTATGATCCAGAGAAAAACACTAGTAACATTTTGGTGAACATCCTTCTAGACATCTCTTTTGTATAGAAATATAATATATATGTATATTTTAAATAAATAGGATAATGCTGTACATCTCTCAATAATATGCTATTAACAGCTTTACATTTCAATAAATTAAGCTCTACTTCACTAATTTAAGTAGCTCAAGAAAATTTTAGGCATATCACAATTTATTTACCTAATCTATTGTATATTTGATTGTTTTCTTTCTTTTATCAGTTTAAGCAATAATGCAGTAAACATATTTATTCAATTATATTTTCACATTTCTATATTTATCTTCTTAGGATAAATTCCCAGAAGTGGATTTGATAGGTCAAATGGTATATCCTTTTTACATACCGATAGTTATCATCAAATTGACCAACAGAAAGACTGTTATATTTTATATTTCATCCCCACTCCAATAGTACATTCAAGTAATCATTTCTCAACCCTTAATAAAAATAGCATTTTCAATCTTTTTAATTAAATTTCTAATCTAGTAGGTAAAAAAGACCTTATCTTATTTGAATTTCTTTAAGATTTAATAGGTTTTTTCATATATTGATCATTTGTATTTCTTCCTTTATAAATTACTCATCCACACTCTTTGCCTATTTTTCTAATGTGACTATTTGTATTTTTAATTGTCCTGTGAAACTCTTAATGTACTCAGAAATCAACTCTGTCAGTCATATGACTGACAAATGTTTCTCTGCCATTTTTCTTATAATCTTACTATTACTTGTTATATAGAAATTGTAACTTCTAATGTAGCCAAATTTATCAGTATTTCCCCTTTCTGGTTCCTAGCTTCCCTGAAACTCTTAGGTAGAATTTCTCAACTGCTATGTTATAAAATATCTTTAGTGCTTCTACTGTTTCAAGTTTACAGTTAAATCTTTGATCCATTTAGAGTTTAATCTGAGGCACTGGGTGAATGGTGACTGTCTTTCCTTTCCTCCTTCCATTTGTTTTCCAGCACTGTGATTCTCGACTTCCAGAGTCATCCTGGCTCAAAACCTGAGGTCCATCTGAGACCCTTCCCTTTGGTTTGTCCCACAGATCCAGGTAGTAATTTAACCCCAGTGAACTTCTGAGGCTCTTTCAGACTTTATGAAGTGTTTACACATAAATAATCTCAACCTGGGAGGGATTAGGTGAACTCTCCCCTCCCACCATGCTGCCAATAACACACACGTGTGTGTACCTTGCCAAGGAGGACAAAAGGGATGCCTGGCGGGGGTGGGGGTGGGGGCTTGTTACTTATTCCAGGTAGTTCTGGGAGTGAAGAAAAAAGAAGGTTCATCGTGGAGTCTATCTGATTGCAAAAGCCATACTCCTCTTACAACAACACATAACTTCTGAAACCTGATCACTCCCTCTGTTGTATATCTTCTCACCCACTCCCTCTTCTCCATACCAACTGCTCCAGTTACAGTTTTTATTATCTCTCACCTGCACATTTTTTGGAGGTCTTCACTGTCAGTTTTTTCTACTTTTGGCCTCAGATTAATATTCCTAAATCGCACTTCTGTTTGCATGCTCAGAATCCTGTGGCCAACTGAATCTGCCACGCCTTTGCCTTGCACTTGGGACCTTCATGATGTAGCCTCAGTATGTCTTTCCCCTTTGTCTCCCACTCTTCTTCACGTACTGCAGTTTTCAGGGAAGCCAAAGATTTGCCAACACTCGTACATGCCTCACGCTGTTCTCTAGCCATTCCCTGTTTTCAGCCACTACTTCCTTTTATTGTCACCACCTGCCTCTCCTTTCTTTCTTCCAACATCCTATCCTTCCTTGAGGCCCAGCCCAAATTCCATACCCTTCATTACACCCTTCCTGGAAACTTCCAGTGGACATTTTATTCCTTTCCCCTCTAACTTTCCACAGACCTTTTTCAGTGACTCTCTCATGACTCATAACTTTCTGCTGTAGAGCTTGTGCCAGTGGCTTACTTTTCTTATCGGACTGTCAGCTTCTTGCGTTAATGGATTGCCTCTTCTTTATGTTTGTATCTCCCACCTCCCAATGCTCAGAACAGTGACTAGCACAGGTAAATATTTGAAAAATAAAGTAATTTGTGAATAAAGGAATAAAGGAATGAAGAAATAAAATGTGTGGGTGACTTGATTATTTTGGGACGTCTCCATTTTCCAAAAGATTTTCCCCTCTTATTTCCAAAAGATTTTGTCCTTTTATGCCTTTTGCCTGCCCCAATGTCCACCCACACACACCCACCAGGTGACCCAAACCTGAAATCCTACCAGGTGAACACCATGATGTCCATTTGTTTCTTTGATTTCTGAACGTTGATGCCCCAAGGACCAGTGGCCCACATTTCTCAGAGAAGTGCTCCACCATCTATAAGGAATAAGAGATTTGACAATGGATGTTTTTCCCAGAGTCTGGATTGCATGTCGGATAGAACAGGGTGCCACAGAAGCCTGCAGCAGTGGTAGCTAAACAGGAAAAAAATCAGCCAAGTGCTGGGGGTGGTCATTGACACAGGACCTACCTGCCCTCAGAGATCTATATATAAACCTTTGCTTTGTGTCCTGCTCCCCAGCCATGACAGCCTGGGTGCCTTTCCAGGTGGACATGGCTCAGGGTCTCCTGGATTGTCCTGGAAACAGCTGAGCATGTTACGCATCTCAGCCAGCCCTCTGTCCGAGGAAGTTCTTAATCCCCAATAGGGACATCATCTCTAGAGAGCAGCAGCGAAGTCATATTCCATGTGGAAAGGATTGTATGCTCAAAAGGAAAACTGGCAAATAACACCTTCTTGCCCCAAAGGTGAAGCATTACTTTAGAGAGGGCTGAGTGCCAGTTTGCTAGAATCAAATAAATCAGATTTCTCACATGTAATAACAGATGTTCTGGCTACAACTCATGAAATCATTTAATATTACTCTATGCTGTGGTAATAAAAAAAAAAGTCATCTGGCTCCACTCGGCCCAGGTTACATATCTTCCTCAAAGGGTCAGAATGATTTGATGCAGTTCTTGGATCAAAAGGGCTGATGTTCTCTGTGTGTTACAGGCTGTGGACGGGGATTGCTCTGAGCATGGGACAGATGCTTTCCTGACACACGCTCCGCATTCGATGGCCTGAGGTGTGCCTCTGACCTCCCCAGACTTGCCCGAACTCTGGTCCCAGGAGAAGCCGAATGCTCTCCGGGAGGCTCACTTTTTCCACCCTTCCCACATCTCACATCTGGGAGCGTGAACTTCTGAGGAAGGCTGAAATATTTAACAGGTTGATCAACCACACTAGATGTGGCTGGCAAGGTACCAAAGCTTTATCTCTGCAGCCCTGAAGAGGAGCACGTAAGTGGAAATGACTTGGCCTCTCTGAACAAGCCTTGCAGATGAGCTTGGATGAAGCTACGGAGGTAGGGAGCGAGGGAAAATGTGCCTGATGAAGCCTGGTAATAAATCAAAGGGACTTGCAACATGGATAGATGGCGAAATTGCAAAGATGACTCAAATATTAAAATAACCAAGTTAATCAAGAAAAATCTTCTAAAGAGGATGATAAAAAAGCAAAGCGATTTCTTATCCTCAGAGAAAAATCTAAGACAAAAACTAAACAAAGGAAAGCTTAGAGGTCCAGGAGAGAGATACTAGGATAATTGGAGCATCACCCCAGAAGCAAATTCAAAGGAGATAAAAGGGAATCTGAGGGCTATAAAAAAGGAACCATTGCTGCAACTTCACAAAGAGAGTGTTAATTCCTTCCCAGGAACCATGATGTCAACACTTAGCAAAATAAAAGGGAAATACCAAATAGAAACATAAACACCACGTAGGATAATGAATTCTAGAGCAATACACTACATGGACTCATAGAATCGTGGAAACAAGGTCAAATTAACACACACACACACACACACACACACACAACACACACACACACACACACACACACACACACACACACACACACACACACATATATATACACATACACACAGAGGACACAATAGCCTGCAGGAGGAAGGTAAACAATAGGCTAGAAATTACTTCTGAGGTCTCCTTAGTTCTCCCTACAAGCAGCACCTCCTCCCACCCTTGGCCACCAAGGAAATCTCACACTTAGGCACTCACTGAATTCCTGCATCATAGCGCCAGGTGCTGGGTTGGGTTCTCTGGATGTGGATATATCAGCTGCGCTCTGGATCTGCAAGCAGCTGACAGTCTATTTGGGGAAACCAGTGTGTAAGTACACAACAACACACACTGGGGTAGAACAGTGTGCAAGGCAGGAAGGGAACCCAGAGGAGAGATGAAAATTGGGCACAGGGTCCAGCTTTGCATGAAGCCACTGGTCAGATGTCCTGCTGCTGCCAGAGACCCCGCTAGGCCTGGAGAGCTGCAGCAGGAGTTCAGCTGTGGTTCTCATTCTCATGCTGCTGAGTCAGGATGTTTGTCAAGGCTATGGTAAGCATAGATGGAAAATTGCTCTGCGATCATCTGGGGAAATCACAGCCACCAGGTTTCCTGAAGCAAATGTTAGGGCACATTGTGAAAGAAAAGATTTGGGTCTATTTCAAGATTTTGGTGATACTTTGAAAGGTGTAAAAATGTTGAGACTCCCAGGGAGTTTCGTACAATAAATAACAACGATGCCCACACTAGTAGGGTGAGAAATGTCTGAGAATCAGAATGTCAGGGCTGAGAAAAATTAGAAAGAGTAAGCAATCCAATTCCCTTGATTACAGATGGGGAAACTGAGGCTCAGTGAGGAGAACCAAGATCTGGTACTGGCCAGGAGTAGAATGGAAAGTTAGATTTAATCTAGTTTTATTTCCTCTGAGAGGCAGTATAATTTTATATTCACTTTTCAACTTTAGTAAAATTTGTACAAGTTAGATGAAATGAAACTGTACAACTTGTTCTGCTTCTGTAAGCATGTCATTTTTGTAGCAATAAAGTTTTTAATTTCTTTATCTTCAGACATCCTATTTTGGAACCTGTAACCCAAGTTCTAACTCTCTTTGAGTCATTTTTCAGAAGCAAAGAGGGAGTTGGGCAATTTATTACACAGAGGAACCAAAGTCAGGGAGGAAAACCTCTCACTAAGAATACTGAGGGTCAAGTTGAATTCAAGCTATAGATATTCAAGGAGAAAAGAGAAAAACAGGCCTATGTCTGCCAGAGGAAAAGGGGATCCTACCGTGCTGAAAACCAACTCCAATCACGATCCAATCTAATTGCAGGCAGGTAAGCTGATGATACCGTTAATGTGATAATGATGCCATTTGTTGAACACTCACTATTCCTCAAGGACCTTAGTCAGCTCTGAGCACTCAGCAGCTTCTGTCTGGCTCTACATGTTCAAGGAACTCAGAGCTGGAGGCAGTGGGGTGTGGTGGGCTGTAACACAAATTGGAGGAGTAGAACGGCTGCCCCAAGCAGCAAAGTAGGACTACCAGAGATGCTCCAGAGGCTGGCACTGGGTGTTGGAGAAGGACTGATATGACTAATGTGCATTGACTTAGAGGCAGAGTCCCCTTCATTAAAATCCTGGTTCTGCCACTAACTCTATGTAAGATCGAGCAAATTCCTTACTCTATCTCGTTGACTTTAAAGGCATATTCTATTCCCTATATTACAAAATCTCTGAAACTCTGACATGCCTTACAATGGGTGGTATCTTGCAGTTATAATTGTCAGTTTTTTATTTCCTTAGGTGGGAGTACATAAGATAATGACACACCATCTTAGTCAGCTCAAGCTGCTGTTAAAAATTACCATAAATTGGATACCTTATAAGCAACAGAAATTTATTTCTCATGATTCTGGAGGCTGGAAATCTGAGATCAGGGAGCCAGCATGATCAGGTTCTGCTGAGGGCTCTCTTCCAGTGTACAGACAGCTGACCTCTCCTTGAATCCTCACATCGTGAAAAGAGCACTGGCTACCTTTCTGGCCTCTTCTTATAAGGGCACTAATCTCATTCATGAGGGCTCCACCCTCATGACCTAATTGCCTTCTAAAGGCCCCACCCCCCAATGACATCTAATTGGGATTAGAGTCTCAACATACGAATTTTGAAGGGACACAAACATTCAGTCCATCACATATGCCCTGCAACTGTTAAATCAACTTGTTTGGCCTGAGACTGCTTCCATAACATGGATCCCTACATAACAAACTGCAGCCTCACTTAGTACTTACACAAATGGCAGCCTAATTTAGGAGCATAACAGCTCAGTTTCAGTCAATCACAGACAGCAAGCTCATTTCACCATGTGCAAATAAGGCAGATACCTACTGGTAGCCAATCAAGTGATTTTTCTACTTTGTTTCTATGTCCAGTCTGTAAAAGCTCACTGCTCACACTGCTGAGAGTAACTCTCTGAATCTCTTCTGGTTTTGAGTGCTACACAAATCATGAATGGTTTTGAGATCAAATGAACTTGGCTAAATTTAATTTTTCTTTTCCTTTCCTTGTTTTTTTTTTTTTTTTTTTTTTTTTTTGAGACAACATCTCATTCTCTTGCTCAGGCTGGAGTACAGTGGTGTGATCACAACTCACCCCAACCTTGAATTCCTGGGCTCAAGCAGTCCTCCTGCCTCAGCCTCCCAAAGTGCTGGGATTATAGGCTTGAGCCATGAACACCCAGCCTGAAGTTTTTCTTTTAACACAACAAATGACATTTCAGGTTTGATAACATTTAGTAATATTTCTGATCTTTTGTTTATCTGTAAGATGGAAGTATTAAAACTTGTTTAGAAGTTTACTGCAAAGGTTAAATTAGATGATGTACAACCCATTTAGAAATGTATCTAGTATGTAATAATTGACTCAAATGGTGAATGTAGCTATTGAATAATTCTCCCTCTTGGCCGCCTGACCCAGGCAGGCTCTGTCCCCAGTCCTTAGCTCACAAAGATCACCTGGGAAAGTAGAGTAACAAAAATAGCTACTATTTGAGGAATGTTTATTTGGTGCCAGGCACTGTGCCAACTGAGTTGACGAGTTTCATTTTGCTTTATCTTACAGCCCTCTTAGGATACAATTATCTGCTAAACTATCTAAGATCATGCAATTAATAGGAACACTGGATCCTGAATCTTTTTTATGTGACACCAAATTCATGCTTTCTACTATCTAATAGATGAACGCAGAGTTGATTACTACAAGCCCTGGAAACCCCATGAATTCTTTTATAGGCTGTACAGCAGAACTCTTCCTCTGGGCTCTAATATAGGTGGATAATGAACTTTGTATCCATCCTAGGAAACTAGATTAATATATTGGAACAAAGTCTTAGGAGCTGGATGAGAACTACCTAGGTATTATAGCAAAGAATCCTGCAAACATGCCTAACCCTGACTCAACCTAAGATCATTCCTGGCTCCTCCTGGTGCAAAGCTCTAACCATGACAACCTCAAATAGAAGAAAAGGGGGTGGGGAAACACCATCAAGGTCACGTTACAATGGTTTGAACTCAAGAAATCTCATGATGGCCTCTCTGGGCCAAGGCCAACTGCAATGGTGTGTTCCTCACAAGTAGTCTTTTCCCATTTCTGGGACTCCCTGAGGTGTATTCAATAATGCACTCCTCATTCTGAAGCAGATGGAAAAGTGTTTAAAAAGGTGCCAGGTTTATTTATGGAAGCATGAGATTGAATTTAAGAGATGCACTTTGCCAATATGAAATGTGAACTCTCAAAACAGGAAGTGTGTTTTACTGCCTATTTATTTTATTACCGTATCAGCTGCCCAGAGCTGAAGAATCCTTCCTCTCAGGAATTATTTATTTTCTAACTTCTGAACCAAAACATTTTGACCATCAGAACTCTAGCTCCTTGCTGCCAGATTCCCAACTACAAACATGTGCCTCACTGTCTTTCAGAGCGGATCCATTGAGGGTTTCCGTGAAAAGCATTTGAGCACATGTTTTGTCCTGTACCTTTGTTTTTATGTAAATGGAGAAATTTCAAACAAATTGAATCAAATTACAAAATATTATTACATTTTTAAAATACCTTTTAGAATAATAGAGGGATTCTTGAGTTTACTCATATATCTTAAGATATTCAATAATTAATATTCTCTTACTTTCATTTAATTGGTACAAAGAATTTAATGAAGAGAATGATTATCTAATCACATGGACTTATCACTATGCAATGGGTAATAATAAAGAAGTCTACCATAATGTAGTGTGTTGTGTACGGCATATCTTTCCTCCCACACTGATATTTTCACAGCTTTGCAGAGTTGAAGGTGACTACTCTGGCTTTCATTAAATAGGCTAATAATAATTTGCTAGATGCAGCTTTGGGTATAAGATGGAATAGCCTAATGTATATGAAGGCACGGAACTGAAACTCAGGAAACTCGTGTCTTCTTCCAGGCTCTTTGGAGTCTGGCACTGGCATGAGCCCTTGAACAAATTTTCCATCCAAAAGGCAGACCATAGACTTTGGTCTCTCTTCAGATCATGTAAATCTTTCACCTTTTACCAAAAGGCAGGTCACTAGAGATATACTTGAACTAAAATAAGTTATAGAAGGAAATGGACAATATATAAAAGGAGTTCTTTCAGTTTTGAGGAGGATCCATCTCAGTATAGACTACAGTGAATATTTCTGAATAGGTGTTTTTACCCAACCTACACATGCCTGACAGAAACTCTCAGGCAGCAGACATGTTACAATGGTGCCACCTTCTGGACACTCTACAAAACACATCTTTTCTTCATGTCTTCCACTCAAAACTCCTCAATGGCTCCCTATTTACTGACAGAAGAGTCTAAAATCTTTGGCATTCAAGGCCTTCTGCGATCTGCTACAAGTCTATGTTCGGGTCTCATCTCCTGACACTCTCTACGTGGGTGTTCTGTGCCGCTGCCCAGAATAAGTTCAGAATTTTCGGCATCCCATCTTCATTCTCAAACCCAGCATTAACTCAAAGCTGACAGCCAGAGGGAGAATCGTAGAGCAGTTTAGGGGGTTCAGAGCCAGAGTTCCAGAAGGAAAAAGGCCAGAAGGTATGGGATGCCCCAATACCTAAATTTTACAGGTCACTGAGTGTTCCCAACAGCCTAAAGACAGCTCTTCTCTATTTATGGAAGTATAAATAGAAGAAAAGTTAGTAATAAGAAAGCAGATTAAAGGACATGAACATGCACAAAATTTACATAATAAAAATAAATATAAAAAAGATGGCTAAATTCACAAATGATCCAAAATGCAAATTAAAGTCAAATGATATCAGGTTTGTCCACCAAATTTGAAAAGATTCTTTTCACATTCATGATGGTGCCATGTTAGTAAAAGTTCCGGAAATAAACAACCTCATACAATTTGCAGCGCAGAATTCCTGGAGGGCAATTTGTGAATATTCATCATAAGCCTTAGAAATGTGCTCATACTTTAATCCAGTAATTCTACTTTAAAAATCATCTTTAGGATATTATTATAGTTTTGTACCTAAATAATACATGCCAGAATAATTATCACTGCAACATTAATTTTGATAAAGTTGAAATAAGTTACATGACTAACCATATGAGATTTGATATATACATATGATAAATTTGAATAGTCATTAAAATTGATATTGTGGTAAAAACATCTATTACATGATTTATTATTCATATTACATTTAGTGAAAATCAATTAAAATCCAGCATATTCTATTTGATTCTATTTTTTAAATATGTTCATAGAACAATATTCAGAATTATTCCACAATATCAATGATGTCTTATTTACATGGCAGCAGTATAAGTGATTTTTATTTTCTTTCCTATATTTCAAAATGTTTTATAATGTCATATATTTCCTCATATAATCATCATAATAGTTTTAAGAAAGAAAATGATGAGAAAACCTAATGAAAGCATAAGATATTAGGTTGTATCTGTATATAATACTCAATTCGACTGAATTCAGCTTGTCATAATTTTTGGTTTTGGTCAGTGCCTGCTACAGCTCAAGTCTCTGGAACGCCTAATATTTTCTTCTTTACCAGGTCCGGTGTGGGTGTGGGTGTGTGAAATGGCAC